>NW_027069931.1:169337-319883 GCF_002906115.3 Quercus suber | reverse complement strand
TTTTTTTTTCATCTAAAATGCCAAATTTTTGGTTATTTCCTTTGTTCTGCCTCCTAAAATGGAATTATTCTTATTGTGTTATAGTTGATGTACACGGCTTTCTTGTGTCCTATCAATGCATCTTCGTTTGGTATTTGCTTGTTGGCGTGGGTAAGTTCCATTTGATATATTTTTTTGACTATGATGCAAAGTTTTTCGGATTGATGAACTGGTAAAATTTTGTCTTTGCATAAAAAGTATAGATTCAGATCTCGTCTTATTTTATTCAATAACAACTACACTTAATCCCAATTTGTTAACTTATTTATACAAAAAAAGAAAAAGACCTAGGATGCAAGATTTTCCAAATATAAGAAAGAACTTATGCTCGGTTTTTTGTGTCTAATTGATTTACTTAGACATAACAAGCACGCAGACCAAAACAAAAATTTGCTCCGTTCACGTTATTTATATAAAAAAATCCTAGAATGTTGATTCTAATTTGAACCCATTATTGGAATTAATTTTTTGCTCACCAATAACAGTTAATAATAATATAACACTCAAAATTTGTTGTGAAATTGATGTTGAGATTTGCTTGTAATTATTTATGTGTCTTCTGGGCTAGTAGACATTATATTTGAAATTGAGGAAGTTAGGAAGAGAGTTGAGTTTTTCTCCAAAAAAAAGAAAAGAAAAAAGAAGAGTGTTGAGTTATTTATTAATAAGAGAATTAAGCAAAGACTACCCACTACACTCTTTCTTCAATTTTATTTATTTATTAATATATATATATATATATTTATATATATTTGAGTCACTTCTCTCCCTTCATATAAATACAAAAAACAATAATACCAAGATTTAGTCTAATTATTTTGGATTTGTTATGGATTTTCAACGTACTCTATTGTTATATCATTCTATTTTATCCCATAAAAAAAAATTATCCCATAAAATAAAAAAGAGTGAATGTGTCAGCCGTTTGAAGTAAAAAAAACCTTTTTATGTTATTTATTAATATCAAGGTAATGGCAGAAGGATTTGCACTTGGACGGTATTATTTCACGTAATTTTTATTAAGATACAAGTAATGGCAAAACGGTTTTGCACTTGCACGCTATATATCATAATGTGACACCATCCTCACATACAAAGTTTAATGTATAAGATAACACTTAGTATTTGTTGGTAATAAATATTATTGCCTACATTCATTCTCATATTATATGCATTTAAAATGTGAAATATAGTGGGTTGTAAAATTTCTTGTCACCGAATAAGAGATTTGAGTTCAGTCCCATCCTATACTAAAAACCAATTGCTATCTTGGTTTGATGATAAAAAATAATCATCATGGAGCAGATGTCATAAGTTTGAAACACTATCCTAACTAAAAAAAAAGTAAAATATATTACATGTTATAGACACAGTATGTTGTTGAAATTCAATCACAAATTTAATGCATAGGATAATATGTTCTGCATATTGCCAATATTGGGCCTCACTCAAAAGAAGAAATGTTGCCAACTAAGGTTAAGCACAACACGCGATCAATAAGGTTATGATGTCTTTGATGAGTTATATTGTGTGTTAACTGTTTGTCAAATTGCCCCCAATGGCCTATCTAGCATTAAAAAAATTTCTTTATCCTGTGCCGTCCCATGCCCTTCCATTGATTAAGCAACGTAATCCCTATCTTGAGCTTTCCGAATGTCAAATTGCATTTCTGTTGAGTGTATAAACAGGATGCTGATAATGTTCTAATTCCTTGACTGTCTTTCTTTGAGAGCTCAGTTACAACAACCCAAGTCAGATGTAGATTCTATTCACACTCTTATTTATAGCTTTGTTGTTAATACTTGTATGGGGCCCACTTTTTCAAGAGGCATGGGATCAACACATTGGAGTCAGATGTGGATTGGAATTATTTAAACCACTTTTAAAAAATAAATGTGACATGCTTGTGTGTGATCTTTCCAGATTTCTGCCATAGAACTGTTGAATTCTATGGAAGTTTGCATGCATGATTGTTGTCTACATTTTAAGAAGTAATTAGACATGGTTCATGGCGCTGAACCTAATATTATTCAAATAGTCCATGAACATGAAATCCTTGGTCCGGGTCAAAGATGTGCTTATCATACTTTGGTTGGAAGAAGTCAATGGAATCAATTCTTCCATATACAAAGATTTAATGGTCTAGCAGTAACTGAATGAAACATGCTGTTTTGTACATGGAAATACTGTTTTGTCTATGTTTTGTTCTATTCTTTCCTTTTCCTTGTGAATCTTAATCATATCTGAAAAATTATTTGATATTTAATTTATGTATTAGGAGGAAAAGGTGTAAATCAAATGATGCTTTTTTCCTTACAAATAGTAGTCATGTCTATAAATAGCCTGTTCAACAGCAATCAACTTCCTAAGATAATACATTACATTGCACTTTGCATTATGTGTTTCTCTCTCATCTTTCTCGTTATACATGTATGAGTTTGAAGCTTTTCAGCTTATCCAATAATGGCTCAGCTGGGAGGACCAGGTGAGATAGAGGCTCTGCAAGTTGAGTTAGCAGAGATTGGAAGAAGTATAAGGTCTTCATTTAGAAGCCATGCCTTAAGTTTTGGGAGCAGTTCTGCTGTAAAGTCTGAACATGATATTGATGACAATGATGAATATGAGTTACAATGGGCTTCAATTCAGAGACTACCCACTTTTGAGAGAATTACTTCAGCTTTGTTTGATGTTTATGGTGGCACAGGTGCAGATGAAGATGCTAAAGGGAAACACATGGTTGATGTTACCAAACTTGGAGCTCAAGAAAGGCATATTTTCATAGAGAAGCTTATCAAACACATCGAAAATGATAACCTCCAGTTATTGCAAAAGCTTAGAAGGAGAATTGACAAGTAACCTTTTTTTCACATGATATTCATGTATCTATTAACATATATTGCACAAACATACACATGTTTGTAAATTAATATGAATGTGCATACCATGTACATCTATTTTGTTGTGCATAATATATTCGAAAATATGTGGTTAAGTTTGCTTCTTATTGGATGTCTGATTGTTTCCAGAAAAGTTGTCTCTAGAGTGTAATCAAATCTCCTTGTCTTGATGAGCTTAAATTTAATGCTGCATCTATAATAGTCTGATAATTCATTGTTTATGGTTAATTATTGATTTACAGAGTTGGAGTTAAATTGCCTACTGTTGAAGTGAGATATGAGAATCTCTGTGTAGATGCAGAGTGTGAGGTAGTTCATGGCAAGCCCCTCCCCACTCTATGGAACACCCTAAAAAGCACGATTTCAGTAAGTTTCTTGACTCGTAGGAGTGACTTCCATATTTACTATTTAATTTAGTCGCTGACCCTCTGGATTCCCAAATGGAGACGTGAGAGTGAAAACAAATATTTGACATGCATATTATATCCTGTGGTAGTCATTACATTAGGAACTTCCTTGCAAAATGATCTTTGGTCTTATGTTGTGAATACCTCAATGCTTGATGGCCATTTTGTATTTGTCATATTCACTGATTCATCTTTTGGATAAGCATGGAAATGGACCTGTACTGCTTGACTTTAAGAGCTCAAAACAAATTGTCCACTAGAGTCTTTTATTTATAAATTTTTAAGGCATTGGAGCTTTCTGTTTGTGGCAGGGCCTTGCCAAGCTTCCAGGTTCAAAAACTCAACAAGCCAAGATAAGCATCATCAAAGATGTCAGTGGCATTATTAAGCCTGGAAGGTATTTAGCAAAATTTAGGATTCAAAAAAAAAAAAAACTTTAACTAAATGAAAGGATATTGTCAATGAATTCATATTTCTTTTTTCTTTTTGAGAAGTAACTATTGGCCCCAAGGGGACGATGAAGGGGATATTCAAACTTCTATGAGTTCATATTTCTTTTTGTTGATGAAATAGACTTTTTAAATTTCAGTTACAGAAGACCATGTTTCTAAAGCTCTGTTTGTTGCAATAAGTTTGAAAATATGGATATATATGACTCCTTCAGATTTAAACATGACATGATTTAGTTTGGGTCAAATATCCTTTCAAATTAGATTTTGTCCAATTTGGTAGGGTGATAATACACACAAAAAGGTGATGAACAAAACCATGAGTTCTACTCTCCATGAAAAGAAACATATAGGTACTTCTACAGTTTAGTTAGTCCATATGATATCTCTGGCTTATGCATGCTGATTATTGTAGCCAATGATTTTTGGTCTATTTATAGATTTTATTATAAAAATTTCCAAAGTTAATGGAAGTCACTATCTGGAGGGATGCTTTCACTTTTTGAGACTGTAATTGACCCACGTTCTCGAGACCTCAGTACAAAGCTACTGATTGCAGAATTAATCAGTTGTACCTATTGCATGTATCACAGATTTTACTATCTGTCCTTAGAGAGATCAGCTGATTTCTTATATTCCTCATCACTGACTGATATCTTCCTCCAATCGGTTCACATACCTTCTAAAAAATTCCTATGGAGTGAAAAATGGAAGAGTTTCATATTATCACTTTTTTGGTGCTCCTTAAGAAGGAAAGAATAGAAGTTTAAGAAAGGTGAAAGTTGACTAACTTTGGCTTGCTTTGCTGCAGGATGACTTTATTGCTTGGCCCTCCAGCATGTGGCAAAACTACACTATTGTTGGCCCTGTCAGGAAAGCTAAGTCATTCTCTAAAGGTTCAGTCTTTAAATCTTTTTGAGACCTTTGCAAGGTCCTAGAAAAACAATACATTGGCTTTCTTTAGAGAATTGGAGCTCAATAAAATAGCTTTTGAACTTTTAAAGACTCATTCAAGCTATCTCATAATAATTCATCCTGTAATGTTGAAGGAAATTGCGTTCAAATAATTGGTGTTTACATCAGATCCTATAAAAACATGATTATATGCTCTAGACTATTCAGTTAATTTATACTTGTTTTCACTTGATCAGTATGCAATATGAATTGCATCTTTAAATTCTTCTTGAACTAATGCATTCTTAACAACCTGTGTAAACAAAATAAAATGTCATTATTGGGCCATTTGAAACTCTTTCTGTTCCTTCTATCTACATCAGTATTATCACTTATAGCATTATCTCAGATCTGTGTGCCTTTAAATTTTATTTTGACTTTTTTCATGGTTTTTCTTTGATCAGGTTAGTGGGGAAATATCTTACAATGGCTATTTGCTGGAAGAATTTGTTCCTCAGAAAACGGCGGCATACGTAAGCCAACATGACCTGCATATTCCAGAGATGACTGTAAGGGAAACACTTGATTTCTCTGCATGCTGTCAGGGTGTAGGAAGCCGAGTTGGTAAGAACTCCTTGGCTGAGGAAAAATGGTGATTTTAATGCAAGATTTTTATCAAGCAGGTTTCAAATTGATATTGATGAGTAGTTTTTATTTATGCATGAAAGACATTATCAAGGAAGTCACACAAAGGGAGAAGCAGGAAGAGATTATCCCAGATCCTGATGTAGATGCTTACATGAAGGTACCATATAGCATACATAAAACTTCCTCTTCATGTGTACATAGCTTCTCACCATGCTTTCACAACTTCAGCAAAGCCAAAATATTAAGCAGAAATAACTTATTGGACATTGATGTGGTTGAACAAGTTTGTTTCTTTCATATGTAAGAGTACAGTTTATCCTATTGCTTCATTTTTTTCCTTGAAAGAATGAAAGGAAAGTAAATTAAAGTAAATATTTTAAATGCTTAAGAGGGAAACCATAAGTTAGAAGTTTTGTTTCCTCTCTATTGTCCTTAAAGACAGTCTTAGATCCTGATTCCTAGGGGTTGGCTACATAAATCCATTTTTGCTATTCAGCTCTAAATAAGGTTGGACTCAGTTAGATCATCATTACAGAAAAAATTTATACAATAAGAAGTTTATTTTAGTAAGCTAATCAATGTGGCATTCATACAGCATGTAATTTATTTATTTATTTTTATATCCCTAAAATGCTTAATGCAATGTTCTCTATTCCAATGGTTCAGGCAATATCAGTTAAGGGATTGAAGACTTCCCTTCAGACAGACTACATCCTAAAGGTATAGTTTTCTAGGTTGCTTGTGCAGAGCTCAATATCATGTCTTCATCTCTTTTTTGGTGAACCGCTCTCAATCCTTTTTTTTTTTCCGTATTAATATGTCTTACAGATCCTTGGTATCGATATCTGCGCAGACACTTTGGTTGGAGATCATGTAAGAAGAGGCATATCTGGTGGTCAAAAGAAAAGGTTGACCATAGGTAGTGTGGAGATTATGCAAAGTTTGTAGATGATGAATCTTTGTAGCATAGGCTTAAATTAATGTTATATGTAATATTCTATTCCTGAATAAGTTGTGCTTTTAAATTTCAAGGGATTGAATCAATATGATTGTTGATATATTTTGCATTATCTAGGTGAGATGATTGTGGGACCAACAAAAGCCCTATTTATGGATGAAATATCAAATGGCTTAGACAGTTCCACCACTTTCCAGATTGTTTCTTGCCTTCAGCATTTGGCTCATATCATTGATGCCACTGCATTGATTTCACTTCTTCAGCCTGCACCTGAGACCTTTGATCTCTTTGATGACATTATCTTGATGGCAGAAGGGAAGATTGTGTATCATGGTCCACGCTCTTGTGTTCTCAAATTCTTTGAGGACTGTGGGTTTAAGTGTCCAGACAGGAAAGGTGCTGCTGACTTCCTTCAGGAGGTAGATTTGTCTTTCATATTTGCATATCCAACTATTTCTCGTCATACGATCGTAACTGGTTTCTATATTCTTTTGCTTCAGGTTATCTCTAGTAAAGATCAAGCACAGTACTGGCACAAAACAGATCAAGCCTACAATTATGTTTCTGTTGATCAGTTTGCTAAAATATTCAAAGATTCCCATCTCGGCCACAAGTTAGATGAGGAGCTCTCTAAGCCATTTGATAAGTCTCACAGCCACAAGAACGCCCTATCCTCTAGACCATACTCATTAACTAAATGGGACTTTTTAAAGCTTGTACAAGGAGGAACTAAATCTTGGTATTATTGTTTTTTGTATTTATATGAAGGGAGAGAAGTGACTCAAATATATATAAATATATATATATATATATTAATAAATAAATAAAATTGAAGAAAGAGTGTAGTGGGTAGTCTTTGCTTAATTCTCTTATTAATAAATAACTCAACACTCTTCTTTTTTCTTTTCTTTTTTTTGGAGAAAAACTCAACTCTCTTCCTAACTTCCTCAATTTCAAATATAATGTCTACTAGCCCAGAAGACACATAAATAATTACAAGCAAATCTCAACATCAATTTCACAACAAATTTTGAGTGTTATATTATTATTAACTGTTATTGGTGAGCAAAAAATTAATTCCAATAATGGGTTCAAATTAGAATCAACATTCTAGGATTTTTTTATATAAATAACGTGAACGGAGCAAATTTTTGTTTTGGTCTGCGTGCTTGTTATGTCTAAGTAAATCAATTAGACACAAAAAACCGAGCATAAGTTCTTTCTTATATTTGGAAAATCTTGCATCCTAGGTCTTTTTCTTTTTTTGTATAAATAAGTTAACAAATTGGGATTAAGTGTAGTTGTTATTGAATAAAATAAGACGAGATCTGAATCTATACTTTTTATGCAAAGACAAAATTTTACCAGTTCATCAATCCGAAAAACTTTGCATCATAGTCAAAAAAATATATCAAATGGAACTTACCCACGCCAACAAGCAAATACCAAACGAAGATGCATTGATAGGACACAAGAAAGCCGTGTACATCAACTATAACACAATAAGAATAATTCCATTTTAGGAGGCAGAACAAAGGAAATAACCAAAAATTTGGCATTTTAGATGAAAAAAAAAATGAGTTGAAATTTCAAAACAATTAAAGAATCACCTCAAGTTTGCAAAGAGGGACTAATCATGTCTATTAACACATCAACTATGTACAAAAGGTACCAAGATATTCCCCCTCATATATCAGGGATGTTTAAAGGGTTATACAGTACTTCAGAAAGACTTGCAGACACACAGCAATTGTTGTTATCCATCCGAAGCTGATCAATCAGTAACCTGCTGGTAGTGCCCGGTGCCTCATCATAAGAACAATTCAGCTAGACCCACGAAAAGGTAGAAAATAAAAAACAAGCAGTTGTGTTAAGTTTTCAATCGATGTCAACCATAGAGTCAATTTCAATGGCATCATCACTTTTATGAACATCTGCCATCATCTCCTGCTCCAAATCATAGATCTTGTCAGTCATACCTTCCTTTCTATATGCCTCAACCATGATAGAATATGTTGTGGAATTTGGTTGACATTGCTTATCTTTCATCCGCGTAAAAACTCTCTCCATTTCCATCAAATCATTTGCCTTTGCACAAGCTGATATAACCGCATTATAAAAAGAGGCATTCTCAGGTATCTCAAACTTCCCAGCTAACTGCGCACTGCTAATCACCTTATTGAAGAGACCTGCATTGGCATATCCATTAATAAGACAGCAGAAAGTCTTGGTGTCTGCTTTCATACCCTCAGCACGCATCTGATCAAATGTGTACTCCATGTGCTTTGCATCCCCAGCATCTGCAAAAGCCTCGATCACATTGTTGTAAGTAGATGTTGTCCATGGAAATTGAAGCTTCCTCATGTATTCCATCACAGATGACATTTTGTCATACATTCGTTTTTTCCCATAAGCACCAATCAGGATATTAAAAGTGCGTGTTTCTGGCTCAATCCCAAAATTGCGAAATTTCTCATACCATTTCTCCATCATATCAAGCTGACCCTTGTTACCAAACACACTAAGGATAGTGTTCATTGTCCAGACATCAGGTTTACATGTTCTGCTCTCCAGCATCCCTGATAGCACCTTTTCCATTTGGTCAAATTTCCCCGCCTTACCATAACCATTTAACACAATGTTCTGTGTGACTGTGTTTGGAGTTATTAACCTTTCTGCCATTTCTTCGTACAAGGACTCAACTAGTTCAAATTGACAAGCATCCACACAAGGTTTTATCAAGGTACTGTAAGTAAAAACATCAGGTTGACAATGGGAGGATCTTCATTTGATTAAGAATTGAGAATGCCTCATCAATTTGATTTTTCCGACAATACGCCGCAAGTAAAGCTTGTGTAAAGTTCAGAAGTAGGTTCCAATCCTTCTTCAACCATTTCATCAAAAAGTTGTCTTGCACGATGGGGTTCGCCAGATTTTCCAAGCAAAACAAGGAGCTTCATGTAAGTCCCTTCTTTAGGTTGATAAAAGGGTTGTTCTCTGAGCATCTCAAAAACCTGAACAGTCAAAGTAACCACTGCTGCACATAAGAGCTAAAACAACCAGATTTTGATTTGAACCCACTGATAGGACATATTTATACAACTTATACTTATAAGATAGTAAACTTCAAAATGTGAGAATGCTTCTTTATAGTTTATAAACAAGAGGTGGAAGAACAAAAGGCTATGTTCTGGTAAAATTCACATTCCAGCAGAGCCAATTATAAGCATTTAAAACATTTTTTCACAAGAAAATACTTGCAAGTTTGAAACTTGATAAAAGCTACGGTTTTTTCTTTTTAGCAAAGCAAGTGAAGAAGGAGATGAGTGGATGAAGCTTATAAGCATTAGCTCAAACCCACCCTCAAAAAAAATTACTCCAACATCTAAGGTAGTTTAGGCACTTATACATACATATCACCACTAACTACTTAGTGCTCATTTGGCATTGCCGTCGAAAGTAGAGGCTTTGGTGTTTTTAGTGTTTTGCAAATTACAGTAAATAGTATTGAAGTTCTGGATTTATAAATAATGAGCAGTGAATTGTAGAACTTTTAACTAAAAGCTCCAAATATCAGCTTTGGCAAAGTTGTTTTTCAGCTTTAAGGACCCCTTTAAAGCTCTCTAACAAAATTGGCAAATGTTTGGCAATTTCTGCTAAAAGAGCTTTAAAGCTCTCAAAGCACTTAACATACCACGGAGACACACCCAAAGAGCTTTAGAGCTCTCAAAACTCTTTTCTGGTTGTGTGTAGCCATGTGAACTTAGAGCTCATCAACCAGAAAAGAGATTTAAGAGCCCTAAAAGCTTTTTGGAAGAAAAAAGGGTCAAGAAAAAGTGGTTAAGTTCCATTAAGCTTTTTTTTTAAATCAAAAAAAAAAAAAATCGACTAGATATAGCAGAAATCCAGATCTTTTCAGACAAAACTTGTTATTGCTTCTAGGGAACCAAGACCTCCTACTTCGAGAGGGAGTCCAGACCTCCATGTTAGACTATCTAAAAATTTGTAACTTAGAAATTCAAGACAGTTCTTTATTCATTGTTAACATATGAATTCATACAAGACAGTCTTCTAAATAGATAAAAATAAATACTAACTCCCTATAATCTATCAATCAAACTAATTGTAATCCTAACTAATCCCAATCAAAACTAAGTTTTTGAATAAATAAAACCCATCTCCATCATTATTTATTCAAAATAAATTAAGCACCTAACAAAACTTTACAATTCTATTCACTAGAATTTACCAAACTTTCAGCTTCACTGCTAAAGCTTTAATTTATACAGCAATGCCAAAAGGGCACAAGACCAATTGGGCTCCAAATTTTATTTATTATTTTTTTTCCATTTTTTTTGGGCTAAGCAAGTACCCTAGTTTCCTTAGTTGACAGCACAAAACCACTAGTTTCTTGAAAGAATAGTGGAGCATTTCTAAGATAAAGTCTAAGCAAGATTGAGTGGTAAGAATTTTATTGTTCAAATTGTTACAATATTCACATCAACATTCAAATGCCCAGAAACCAAAACCACAGTCTTATTAGCCTAGCAGCAAAATAAAGAACAAAAAAGAGAGTAAAGGGTCAAACCTGAAGGGCTTGGAGCCATTGTTTCTTTTGGATAAGTTCAGACAAGGTTTCAGTGACAGTGTTAGCCCAGGCCTTGGCGTTGTTCTTGCGGTCCAATTTCTTCTTCACATTCTTGAGAGGTGTCTTCCTCTTTGAAGTACCATATACTGAGGTTTCTGAAAACCCAGGGAACTCACCTTGCTTCCAGTGCTTCTTTTTGGCCACTGAAGACGATGATGATGAAGATGAAGTAGTGGTGGTGGTGGTTTTGGATGGTGGTGGTGCAAATGCACAGTGGATGAAGGTAGATGGTTTTGGTGATGGGGTCTGAGGTTGGTGGTGGGGAAAGAGGTGTTGTTGATGAGTGAAGATGAGAATGAGAGAGAGATTGAAGCCATGACTGACTGTCTACTGTCTCTGTGATTTTTCCCTGATGAAAGAGGTGGGCGGGTTTGTGGGTTTTAGGAGGGCATCCAAATGACTTCTTTGGCCTTATCTTCAACTCTTCATGTCCAAATCTCTCTCCGCTACTTTTTTTTTTTTTTTTTTTTTTACTGATTTTTTAATTTTTTATAAAAAAATTTTCTAAAAATTGATGATTAATAGATACCCTAAAAGCACTCGTTAACTCTATATATATATATATAGATGGGTTCAAGTTATATAATGTAACTCTTATAAATTTACTCATTTTTTACGCCATAAATTTCTAAAAAAATCTAACAGCTAAAAAGGTCTAACTGCTAAAAAACATCTTTAAGTTCAACTTTCCACTAGATAATGGGCATTGACCTCCAACAAGATTTGAGGCAGCCCAAGACTCTTGATTCATTGTTTGTGTAAGATAATTTACCCATCTGTTGTGGTGCTGGGTCTTATATTTTGGGGCATTAGTGAAAGTAGTTGTTTGATATGCAGTTGCAGCGAGCAAGGATGTTAGTGTGCATTGAATATAGCTATATTCACTGCACACTAAAACATCTTGGTGTAGCTACCACTTTCCATGGACCATGAAAATGGTATGATATGTGTTGGTACTCATTTTCGTGACACATTTTTTTACAAGCTCAATTCATGTATTATGTTTTATTTTATTTTTTTAAGCATGGCCCAAGCCTATGTGACTTATTGAGGAAATTGAGGAAGTGTGATCTGGAGAGTGTGGGTCGGTTCCTTTCATACCTTTTGCATGAGCCTAACCCATACATGCTACCAAGTGGGCAAGGGGCACTGGTAGTACCTTTAGGCTAATAGACGAGGTCTTGTACCTAAAATTTTCACTTTAAAAGAGCTTTTATGCCCTGGATGACTGTACCCCTAATTTTTAGCCCAACTCCATTTTCCACACCAAAACACATCTGACTCTAAGAAAAAGGCTAAACAGCCTAGCTCACTCAACCACCCAAATGCAATCTCCAAGGGCCTACCATCTCTAGGAAACATCAACCGATTAATTTAGGCTACTTTATTTCCCAAATAATGCAAAAAGCAAGGCATCCCTCTTACCCAATTAAATCAAATCTGACCATAACTTCTTTGATTCTTACCTTAGGGTTCAAAGCCTCTTCTATTGACCAAAAACAATCACTTAGAGCACCCCAAGTCCAATAAAAAAGACCCCAATCAGATTCAAAATAGGGAGCCACATTCTACCCACATACCTGAAACTTCAAAACAAAACCTCATTCAGCCATTCAACAATCTCACTATTCCAAAGCTTGGGGGTGGAAATATGGGTACAGGAGAACCTTCTCTCTCTTCCTCACAACCTCTCTCAATTTCCTTTTCTCGATGACTGTGGGTCGAACTTTCAGACCTATTGAACCACATTTTTCCCCCATAGAGTTGAAAGTTGAGAGCAAAAACCCACTGAGTCAGGAAACATTCTCACAATTCTGAACCTTAAGGGTAGAAATATGAGTACAAGGGAACCTTCCCTCTCTTCCTCACAACCTCTCTCAATTCCCTCTTCTCGGTGACTATATGTCGAAATTTTAAACCTGTTATGTTTTTATGGTTTTCTACACTTTTGTTATAAGCATTTTGATTCTCTCTTGTCCAAGCACCATTAGCCTTTTTTTCATTATACATTTGGAATTTTGAGCTTGATTCTCCACAATAAACACCTCTAAAGAACCCAAGGGGAGATTTGGGCCATTCTCGCATTTTCGGCCCTTGTCGCAAAAACGTCCCCGACAATATGAAATATGGCTACCACTTTTCCCTACCATGTCCATGAGAATAGTATGTTATAAATTACCAATTATTAGAATATAGTGACTTTAATTGTTAAACAATTATTGTGATATATATTCCCTCTTAATAAATAGGACTCAACATGTGGAATTTTTAATAAGGAAGGTAGAGTAGGGACAAGATTTAAACTCAATACTACATTATCAATTATTTCAAAAGTTTTAGTTATTAGAAAATAATGAATTTAATTATTTAACCATCATTTCGACACCATGAAAGCTAAGTGTTCAACTTTAGTAGAATTTCCCCAAAATTTGTGTATGGGTATTACCTTAGGACCTAGTTAGTGAGACAAACAGCATTAGTCCATAGAGTAAACTCAAAATTAAGCATTGTTGCAACAGTGTAACAACTCAAAATTGGGCATGGATGACAAAAGAACCTTTGTCATTCTACATTTTAAGGGCTAATACATGTCAGTCTTTGCATAGTCCAACAAACAAGTCTTTTATAGGTAAAATAAAATAAAAAAATTAAAAAAGACACAGAAAACTTCCATGTGCTTATCATTTATTTCCACTATGAAGATTAAATTACAGGCCAGGTTTCAACTGGAAATATTGCTAACATCCACAAATCATTTTTTTGTTTATATTATTCGTTCGTCTACCTGATAAAAGCTCATAAATATTTTAGAATGGAAACTATTACGTGGCCCTCGTGGCCAATGAGTCGTTTTGTTCTATCCTAATCAAACTGTATAAATATTGCTAACATCCCTCGCAGAAACTGTATATCGAACAACTACTTTCACCAATGCCCCAAAATATAAGGCCCAGCGCCACAACAGATGGGTATATTATATTGCACGACGAATCAAGTGTCTTGGGCTGCCTCAAATCTTGTTGGTGTGTCAATGCCCATTATCTAGTAGAAAGCAATAAATAAGAGAGAGAGAGAGAGAGAGAAAAAGAGAGAGAATGCTAGTATTAATTAGGTGATAAGGTAAAAAACAATAGCATTTAATGATTTTTTTTAACCATTAGATTTCTTAGAAATCTACGGTATAAAAAATGTGTAAGTTTATAAAAGTTATACCAGATGTAACTTGAACCCATCTATGTATATATATGAGAGATTAAGGGTATGTTTGGTAACTATTTTTCCCCCCTATTTTCTGTTTTCAAAAACAATTTTCTATTTTTGAGACTAAAAAATTTGTTTGGCAACTCAAGATGGGCAGAAAACAAAAACTGTTTTCAAAACTCAATTTGTGAAGGAAACTGAAAATGCTGTTTTCAATTTCTAATTTTCAAAAGTCAATGAAAACATGCAATTAATTTAATGAATCTGTCTCATTTAATGAGTTAACATTAAATTTCAAATCCTAGTAACAACATATTTTAGTATTTTTTTTTTTTTTCCAAAAAACTCTCTCTTTTAATTTGAACTAACCAAACATGTTTTTGATTTCAAAAATACAAGAAAATTGTTTTTTTTTTAATTTATATTCTCAAAAACAAGTTTTTGAAAATAGAAAACAAAAATTGTTACCAAACATAACCTAACACTTTTTCCAAAGTCCAAACTTAAATAACAATTTCTTCCTTTAAGATTTGAAGAACACATAAGTTCTTTCATTAATAACAGTAATACAATATTTCAAATTTTGAAAAAATTCCCTTAACCAAACTCTAAGCATAGTTGGTGAAAGTTTTTTTTTTTTTTTTTTCAATTAAATATTGTTTCTTGTCACTAAACTTCCACACACAACCAAAAAAAAACTATCATGAAGTGAATGTCATTAATTCAAATCCTATCATACCATTATTTATATAAAAACACTATGAGTATGTTTGGTAACTATTTTTTTCTTTTTATTTTCTGTTTCCAAAAACAATTTTCTATTTTTGAGACTAAAAAACTTGTTTGACAATCCAAAATAGACAGAAAACAAAAACTATTTTCAAAACTCAATTTGTGAAAGAAACTAAAAACATACAAAAGATTGTTTTCAGTTTCTAATTTTCAAAAATCAATAAAAACACGCATTTAACTTAATAAATATGTCTAATTTCATAAGTTAGCATTAGAGTTCAAATCCTACTAACAAAATATTTTAGTATTTTATATTTTTTTCTTCAAAAAACTTTTTTTTTTTTTTTATTTCAACTAACCAAACATATTTTTTATTTCAAAAATACAAGAAAATTGTTTTTTCTTTATATTCTCCAAACAAGTTTTTGAAAATAGAAGATAAAAACTGTTACCAAACATAGCCTAAGTTGTTTTTTTTTTTTTTTTTTGGGGTGGGGGGGGGGGGGGGGGGGGGTGGGGTTTTTTTTGGGGTGGGGGGGGGGGTGGTGGGGGATGAGGCTGGAAGAGGAGAGGGAGTAGTGGAACTCGTAGCACATGAAAACAAAAATAGGTGCCAATTGGCATAGTTCTTAGAACAGAACCGGATCGGACCGGGAGGTCGGACCATGAAAACTGTGAACCGCAAAAAAAAACCGGTTTTTTAAGCATTAAGAACTGGGCATATGTGGCAATTCCGTGAACCCCTAAAATCGGAGTTGGACCGTATGAACTGTGTCAAGAACCGTGCGGTCCAACCCCTTAGCATTTTTTTTTTTTTAATAAAAACAACTTAACACAATTTTATTCTACTTAATTAAATTATCCATCTCTTACAATGAATAAAAATAATAATAATTAAAATCCTTCAAATATATTCAACTTTACTTCAAAAATTAATCATAAATTTTAATGTTTTCATAGTTATTATTTTATTTTATTAACTTTCTTATTTAATTACTAAATATATGCTTGAAAATCATTAAATTTCTCTCACATATATAGATATATTAGTCAATTTTGCTAGTTTTATAAATTTAATATCTATATTTAGGCTTTAATTAATTATTAAATTAATTATAACGTCATCATGGTTCGACCCTGGTTCGACCTCGGTTTGACCTCAAAAACCTTGAACCTCTCCCTTTTACGGTTCAATTAACGGTCCGGGTCTGAAAACCTTACCAATTGGGAATATAAGCCTATTTGGCATTCTGTGTTTCTCTTTTTAAATGGAGATGGATAATTGTATGGTGAAAATTTAAATTTTTTTTTACGTGCACTTTTAAATATGTGAAAAGTTCAATCTTTACCATAAAATATTTTATATATAAAAAAATTATTGTTAAGTCTAGTAAAATGACCTTGCAAATCATAAAATGGCAACTTAATAAAAATGTTAAAGTTTAAACACAATAATGATTTTTTTTTTTTTAAAAAGACTTTAGGAACGGAAATGACAGTTCTATTTTATGGGTATAATTGGATTTTAGTCTAAAAATTAATTATGCACTTAAGTTAGGAAAAAAAAAATTTTAATTGTGACTTCACTCAAACAATACATTAATATTCTTACTTATATTAAACTTTTTCTTTTTTTTTTGAGCAAGTACTCATATTAAACTTAACAATTTACATTTACTCTCTTTTTAATTACATATTATAATATAAGAGAAATGATATGTCTACAACATTTCTACAATATTTTTACAACAAATCCTAAGTGGCAGGTTGTTACTGGTTGTTATTGTTGGGGCAAAAAAGTAATCTTAGTGTTAGTTTTAAATTTGAACCAATAACAACTAACCACCTATAATTTGTTGTAAAAATATTGTAAAATTGTTGTAGACGTAACATCTCTCTATAATATAATTGTAATTTCACAAGTGTGATACCATATAATGAATATTATACATGGAACATAAAAAATATTTTTTTACAAAATATTTAAAATGAACCTATAGCGTACACATGTACTATGCGGAACATTAGGTAGATGCTATCAAATTGGCCTTCCCATTAAGTATCCATTTGGATAGCGCGTCCAACGTTGCATGTCTACCGTCTGTCAGTGGGTCTCGTGCACTATTCATAGAACCTACAAACTTCTTTTTTTAGTAAAACTTTCATTAAAAATGAGTATCATGGCACTATTCACACATTTAAAAATTATTTTGTTACAATGTTTTCAGTTTTCAGCAATAAGCGATATCCAAATAAACTCTAAGTATTAACTAAATTAAATATCCCCAACTGATGTTTTGTCTTAAAACTTAAAGGGGATAATAAACTTGAGGGATCAAAATGACGACAATTCAAAGTTCGAGGGTTAATTGCAAATTTTTTAAACTTCAAAAACCAAAATGAGAGCAGCTTTGCAGCACCAACATTAGAACTAGAAGGACTAAAATAATGAATTTTAGCCTAAATGACTATTTGTAAGTGTAACATGTTACATGAGAGTGGCAATTTTTGTTGCAACTAGCCAGGATCTTAGCAAATTGAAGTTTGGCCAGTCGTTTGATCACATCTGTGGATTGGAAAAGCTCAAGCTGCTGCAAAATTGAAACTTGGGAAGAATCTTCATAACTCTATACAAAACTTCACAATGACTTCCACTTCCATTTCAACCTGCCAACCAAGGCCTCAAATATCCATTAAGTGCCATAGGACCTTGGGATTATTATGTCTTTCAACGTATTCATGATGTAAAGAAAAAGGGAGCATACTCGTGATACTCTACAGAATCCATCAGAGAGCTTTGAGGGTATTCAATCTCCATCCTGAAAAGGGGTGTTCAATTCTGGATAATGGATTAATGGTCCTTTCTAATTGAAAATTTTCCCTATATATATTCAAAATGAACTCAGTAATACATATACAGTATTTTCCACTGATATCTAAACCCACAAATATCATTAGGGATTTTACATTGCTCTTTTGAAATTAGGATGGAAAAGAGGGGGGAGAGGAAGAAAAAAGAAATTTAGCCTACAATCTATAAAAGATACAGATTAACCACCTTAGCTTGACCCATACTTCAACAATTCCCACCTAAAGGGCCGGAACACGTAAAGAACTTGAGGAGAGCTTTTGAAGAGTAAAGCCACACAAACACAAACAGCCGCAATAGTGACCATTGAGAGCATTGCTGGCTTGTATACTAGTGATCTTCTCATATTGCCATAAGCCGGTTTCTGCTCACATACCATGCAATGTCGACAACTTACTCCCATTTCAACCTTCTCAGTTTGCAAGCTGGCAACTTTCGACAACTTATGCCTATCTGATTGCTTCCATTTGGTGTTACAATCCAGGAGAGCACCAGGGATATCAAGCACCACATGGCTGTTTTCTGATTTGTTGCTGATTTTCTTCTGCACAAGATGGATATAGGAGTAGTAGCCTCTCAGGCATGCATAATCATTGGGTGTCAAACCCGTACTATCACGAGCACTCTTCCATGCTTTAATTCCAACCTGAACAACGCAGATCAATATCAGCACCATGAAAATGTAATAACATAGTAATAATACATCATAAGATGACCAGCGAAATAAGAGAAAAGGTTCTCAACAAGCGTCTTAACCTGCTAAATAAAACAGTAACTCAAATTTTTGAAATTCATTTTCTATCAGAAGATCATCCTTGTATTAAAAGTAAATTTTTTAATGATGATACACTAGAAATTGCTAGCTGATTTAGAAAATCCCTCAGTAAGCTCACCTGTGTGGAAGCAGAACAGCAAAAGAGGGGGGGGAGAGAGAGAGAGAGAGAGAGATTTTTAAAACATTTAGAATAATAAGAGCAGTTTTAGCTCATAGCCCATCCACAAAACTAAGGATAGTCTAGCACAAAGATACAGTTTAATTATGCGAGTGATCAGGAAACTGTGTGCTAGGGATGGTTATATGAACCAATTTAGTGTCTTCTCCCTATATGGACTTAGAACCATAATACTGATGAATACTAATAGACAAGGACTTACCAATCCAGGATCATCAGTTAAGGCATCCAACACATTCTCAGAGCCCTCCTTGCTAGCTGCAATGTGAAGTGGAGTAAGCCCTGCAGGCCCTAAAATATCAGGTTTAAATAAGAAGCCATTGATGCCCTTGTCAACCTGTTGCTTCCCCTGAGATCCTGTTTTATCCAAAACTTTATCTGGAACAAATCTTAACAGGAGTTCCACCATAGGCCTGCAGTTTCGCCGGACAGCTCTGTGGACGAGACCCAAATCCAACAAAGCAAGCTCAACAGAAGGATGCTCTCCTGTACCAACTGCACCCTCAAACAGAATTCCCAAGAGTTTCTTCACTACAGCACACCAGTCATGGTCCATGGAGAATTCCATGAGCCACTTGAACCGCTTGAAGGGGAAGAGATCCTGGTTTGGATCCATGTGACCTAGCCTGAATTTCACATGACTTCTATGAAGCAGCCAACCCATTTCATGTATAAAGTCCAGGGCTTGAGTCTTTGCTTCCAGCAGTGCAGGTACTCTCTGAATGTCATCAGCAGTTTCAACCACCTCAATTGCACCCTCCAGCATACAGATCTCAGAACACACTTCTTGCTCAGCAACTATAAACGGAAAGAAGCTGCTGCTGAGACCATGATCTTCAACCTGATAAGATCAAAATATGTATGTTCTAAAATCAGAAATGGAAATATTCTTATGCATACTATAAAGACAGAACATCATTTATGCAGAGTTTTCTCTTCCTGTTAATACACCTGACCATCTCGTCTCTTCTTATAAGCATTTCACACTGTTTTCCCCTCTAGCCCTCTCAGAATTTGCTTCTGAAAGTTCTTATGCATGCTATAAAGATAGAACATCACTTATGCAGAGTTTTCTCCTCCTGTTAACCACCCCCACCCGTCATTCTGCCTTCAAGTGAACTTACGCTTCAATATATATATATATATATATTTTTAATTTTATTTTAAAGGCTACACGCTTTGAATTTATATGATGGAAAGGCATCTGTATTTCATCCATCCTAGTTCATGAAAGACGGCTTGCTCAAACTACATAAAATTTTAATAAGAAAGCCAATAACTTTCAAAGTTTGGATCAAAGGAAAAAGGAAGGGGACGGAGGGGTGTTGGATTCTTGACATATTTTGATTTAATTCCCTTGGTCTATAACAGCAAGTAAAAGAGGGCAGTCCAGAGAAACCAAGCTTTACTGCTCTGGACTTTCAAGTAACTTTTAACAGATAGAGACTGCCACAAAATTCAATGGACTACAACAAACCTGAAGCACATGTCATGAGAGTTTTTAACACAATGAACTTTTAAAAATTGAAACTACTTCAGTGGGAATGAAGATCAAATAAAAGTTTTCTAAGACATTGGAAGTGATTGAATGCATAGTAGCATTAACCATGTCAAATCAAAGAAAAAGTTTTTATAAGATGGACATCCCATAGGTAGGATCCAACTTTCGCGAACTTTGCAAGCTTCACGCATTTTTAAATAATTTACCATCTATAAACCAGAATTTATGCCACATACACCCATAGTTGAGCTCACTTGATTGCAACAAAATAAATTCTTAAATTCAGGATAACCCTACCTCAATGAATCCTCTCCCAGTAACATTTGGTATAGAACAGGGGAAGCTGAGGCACTGGAGTTCATTGTGCTCAATGGCTGCATCAGCACTGTCCATCAACTCATTACAAGTTTCCTGGATCAGATACTTGCCTTCTAGAGCACAGAGTAACCTGAAACCAAATGCGTGACTTAATATCTATGCAGTAATCATGATGTGTTGATCAAGTCTGAAACAAAATTTGAAAAATGAGAGGGAGATGAACATATGTATTCCAGCATACATTGAAAAGCTAAAGAATACCTAGCACTGGACCGGAATAGGTTACAGCCTTTTACGACAAACTGAACTCTCTCAGATACAGAAACAGCAATAGGCTTGATGCTTGAAATTCTGCAACTTTTCTGGTTTTTAAGAGGTAAGGGTGTGTCTAAGACAACCTGACCTGTAAGGCAGATATAACAAATAAAATTACTCCTCAAAGAAATGTTATTTAACCTACATTTATTGGTGAATGATAAAGCATGAACAGAAACTGTAAAATACTTTGGCCCAGAAACATAGATAAGCAGACAGCAAATGAATGTACTTACATATTATGCCTGGTTTTATTCTTTTACAATGTTAGACCACAATCACCATAATTTCTCATAGGATCAATATTTTGCCAACTATCCATTAAATTAAATGACCTTCACACACTCACAATGGATATCAAACATCAAGAGAATCAGAAATTAAGAACTGCCTCCTCTAAAAATATGTTCAAACTTATTCCTATGTTTGAATCGGGGGATATGTACAAAGAGGAAAGAACAAGGGTGGCTGGAATATACTAATATTAGTAGATACCAGCCACCCTTCACCTCTCTTTTCTTCCCCTCTCCCTCCATTTTGGATATACCCTATGATTTAATATATTCTAAAAATCTACTAGATAAATAAGTTTTGGATTTGAAGATAAATGAGTTTTGCATGCATGACAAGCAAATGAAGGAAAAGTAATCTAACTATAGATTTGATATTAATTTACTTTAAGTTATTAAGTGGTATATTATGGCAAAGAATTACACCAAGCATAACTATATATATATATATATAGAGAGAGAGAGAGAGAGAGAGAGAGAGCAAACCATTATACATAAATGCTACAGAATGTCGCACCCTAGTATACACCCATCCTGTTCTCCAGAAAGAGTCATTGGATGCATCAAGTAGCTCTCTTAGATACGATCCCAGATCACAGCAGAGCTGAATGTAGAAAATGTAATTAAGAATTTAAAAATTCTGTTCCTGATACTAGGTTTAGCAATTCAACATTTCTTGCATCAGTACTGAAGCATACCTCCTCCCATGTGGATTTTTCTAAACGGAGGTATATTGTTAATATGATACAGCCTGGCCTTATATAGCTCTCAATGTCAGTAGGACTGTGGGATAACCAGTCGAGAATCTGGAGATGTAAAATATATAACAAAAAATCAAATATATATGGAACAAAACATGCCAAGAAAGGTTGCAAAGAAGCAATTTCATGTCTTAGTATATACCTGGGTTCGGAGAACAAGAGGAAAATCATTCGGGTCTTTCCCAAAGAGTTTGAAAACTATTCGATCCGTGCGAACCTGAAGATTTGTAGTAAAAGAGTTGTTTAGAGAAATATCCACTAAGGCCGCAAAAAAGGTACATATTTATATTTTTACTTATAAAAAGCATGCACCATTCTCTAACAGCCCTACTTGAACCATATACATTGAACAGACAGCCACAATGTCCCACTGCTAAACCCCCAGTTAAAGATAGATTATGATTCGTCTTAATTTTAACATCATTGAAGGTAATACTTCAGCTCCTGAAGCCGCAGCAGATAACCAGTTTTTCCAATTTGCAATCAATAAGTCAATCAATTAACAAAGACTAATGAACCACAGGAACCAAACACCAAAAGAAACAATATACCATGCAAGTACATAACCACAATTGTCAATTTATTGGGCTAATGAGGACTTTGATCAGAAGAACTAACAACCATGACAAACAAAAGACATTTTCAACTCAGCTTAACTAAACCTCAACCCAAACTACAGGCATTGACCTTAAAGTCTAAAATGATCAATAGAAAGTTACAGTCACTCAATAAATCTGTTGACCACCGAAAAGGAGAACCAGATTAATTTTAGTAGACTCGACCAGTTATAATAGTCTCACCAGCAGTTATAAAGGGAACAAGATTCCATCACAACAAGATTATACCTGAGCCTCTCCGCTGGAACTAGATGGTGACTGTGAAGAAGTTGAATCTGAGTTGCCACTAGTCTGAGGTGGGCTAGACTTGAGAGAGTCATGCTGTACCCATAACGGATGGCCAAGAAGCCCAGTCCCAGAATTTACAGGGGGATGAGACTTCCCTATATTCTCCTCATGGCCCTCTGAATCATCACATAGATTATTCAAATCAATGTTATTAAATTTGATCCTCCCATTTGTAGTCTCTGATATTGATTTGGATGGAAGGCCATCCTTTGAAGGAGGTGGATTCATGTGCTGTAGACCCGATAGAGCTTGTACATGTCTACCCCCAGCATCATCTGAGGATATTCTTTTCTGAGCTACATCAGATGCAGATACTGTCACACATTTTCCCATAGGCCTAGGATGGTCATGAATGTTGATGCCATCATCCATCTTTAAGGCTGAACTAAAAGGCCTAGAGGGTTCTGAACCATTTGGAGTAACATCTGTCACCTTTTGTGGAGCCCCATCAGATGTCCCAGCATTAAGCAAAACTTGAGATCCCTCCAATAATGCAGATATGTTCCTTCCATCAACCGTACCAGCTAGACTGGCCAGGTTCTTCAACAGATGAGATAACAGATCCTGGTCCTTATTTTGATCTGAGCCATTTGCTGCAATTTATAGAAGGCATAATCTGTGGAGTCAAATAAGTATGCCAATCATGACACCCAAGGAAAGGAGAAAAACAGATACAAAAAGAAAATGTCAATGATCAGATCAATGATATGTAATTCTTTTAGAACAGCATTCTCTTGGACAGTTTTCCCTTTCAAGCATTGTAAATATCTAATATGAATGGGCCCAAAAAGTTAAAGCAGAACAATGAAAACAAAAACATAGCAGCTGCAACTACAGATAGATGTAATCAGTGATGGTCTTGACAAATTGACCAAATAGTTCAGGCAATAACAGAAAATTGGCCAGCAAAGCTGCTAGCTTCTATGAATTTACGTACATTACATTTTAAACAATCTTAGCACCACAGTAGCAGTCAGCAACAAAAGCCAAGAAGAATTTGCACATTTAAAAAACAAAACCACACAAGAATTGTCATATAAACGACCAGTGAAAGCAGCCAGAAAACTGCCATGCAACCAAGACTCCCAGATTCTAAATATGCATTATGCCTCTAAGCATTGACTTTTACTTCACCCGGCTTTTAAGATTTCACTTTCACAGTATAGAATTATTTTCACAAAATAATAGGCTAGTGTTTTCAGTGCCAAAATAAGGACCTTGCTTTGCTACAGTAATTGACTATCCATTCAACTGAGAGACAATTGGAAATTAGCATGTATATGTCAAGACATAGAAATTAAGAAATTTAGCATTGTTGCCTTCAAATATTCAATGCCTTAAATGCACAGATCATAGAATCCGAAGTGAGCACCATGAACCTTTTTTCTGCAGATGATTTTCCATCCATCCCTATAAATAATTGCGAACTCTTCTCATGCCCAAAACAAAATTCCAGATCTTTATCAATTCAATGATAAATTTTAACATGTTTTCATTTGCACAGAAAGATTAGCATGGTAAAAGGTTATGCCCTATCAACTCATCTACCATGGCATCACAGATAACAAGTTATCAACTTTATATTGTAACAATTTCTTGCATTAATAAAACATTTTTGGTTTACCCATACTAGTTTACCCAACACTCACTACATAAATTAAATTTATCGTTCCTTGGCAAGATGATTTAGAAGTCATTTTTTAACCACCTTCAATAAAGTTATAAGTTGTAATTAGAGCATAAATCACAACAATTTTTTTAAGCATAAAATCACAACAAAACTGAATTCTGCCAATAGCTTTCTGCCCAGTATCATACACGTAACAAACTGCTGCATAGCAGTGCCTTTTTAAAGCAGCCAAGTAAATAAATTTGCGGTAAATACTAAATAAAAGGACCTACAGTGCAAATTAGAGAGAATCCTCAGCAAACTTATCAGTAGATAACTGCTACCCCTTTCAGCATTCAGAGAGCCTCCATTAACTACAGTGTCAGGATGTGTTTTCCTCCTCCTCCTATTATGACCAGCCAACCGTCTACGACAACTTCTCTTTCCCTCATCAAACTCTTGAAGAGCATGAAACCTGCCAAAAAGTATAAAAACAAGTTGCATCTGATTGGAAAAACAAATTGTTTTGCAAAATGCCTTATACCAAACATAGACATATAACAACATTGGACACATGTTGAAAGAATATAAGAGCAAAACTAAAAGCTCCACACAACCACAATCTGTGACATTCCATCATTTTTTTTAATTAAAAAATGCCCCAGCAACTATTCTAGTCATGACCAAAAGTAATGAAAATGTTTCCTCAAAATAAGGATAATAATATAACCAAACTAACCTGCTACACTGCTGACAGAACCGCTGCATAATGTTTCCCACCAGGGCTTTGCTGGCCTTGGAATGCACATCACAAACCTTATGTCGGCGGTGGTAATCCTTGGCATTGCTGAGATCAGCCCTACAATCCTGCACCTGACAAACCGCACGGTTTGAAGAATTCCCAACTATCTTTGTCTTCTTCCCACTCTTTAACTCCCCTTCCATGATAGGGTAAACTTGCCCACCAAGCTTTAAGTTAAGGGATCCATCTTCATCATTTAACTCTTCATCTTCAACAGCCACAGCCCTCCTCCTCTTCTCCAATTCCCTCCTTCCCACACCATTTGCCGGATTAACATCATCCGAACCAGACGACATACTGTTCGACAAAACAACATTTTCTGGGATTTCTGTCCCAACTGGAAATAACTGCCTACTCCTGCAATCAGTTGGTGCAGAATTTAATGGACTAGCTCTAAAAAGGTCGCCATCCCATTTCCAGTCATTCAAATCCCATTCCAAACTCTTTTTCCCAACCGCCTTCAAATCCGGCACCACAGGACCAAAGAATTGATTAGCCTTACCTCCAAATTGAGCCTCCATTTATCAAAATTTCCAAAAACCCAGAAAAAGTCAAAACACCCAGATTCCAATTTTAGCAAAATTAGCTACCCAATTGAACAAAAACCCAATTAAACTTAAAAGGTCAACGTTCAATTCCAGCTAGAAATTACTAACATAAAATCCCCACAAAAATTAAACTCAAGCCCCCCAAAAAAAAGTCTGCGTCTTTATCCTCTCTATGCCCGCAGAACTCCATATATAGTACACCAACACATTCATGGATAAAAAACAAGAGCTACCCACATGCTCAAAACCCTTCAATCACCCACTTATTCCCTCAAAATCATCAACAAAAACACCACCGTAGTCACAGTCACAACAATCCCACAATTCCATCAAACTAATAAAGTTCTCAAATTTTACATCATTAAACAAAACTCAATCATAACAACTATAACTCAAAACAAGTTCAACAGTACAAACCCATGATTAAACTAAGAGAAACTTGCCGATAGATATCAAGCTGGTCTTGTTGGAGCCCTCAAGCTTGTACCACCTTGGAGATCAACAGAGAGAGAGAGAGAGAGAGAGAGAGAGAGAATATATCAAAAGAAAATTAGGAGCAGGTTAGGAAAGTGTGTGAAATAAATGCCATTTTTAAATGGGGAGAGAGAGAGAGAGAGAGTCAGTTCACTATTATGTTTAGGAATCTAGGCCCACACCGTGTCCTTCGCTCTCTCTCTCTCTCTCACTGTAAAGAAAAGTACTAGATTGGTAATGTGTTCATTAACCAATCAGAAAAGATCAATCTCATGAAAGATCTGTTACGTGTCGTTCGTTCATTGGCTAACATCATCAATACTCGGTTCGTTTTGACTTACAATGATTTTGACATGACACAATTTTTCGACACGTGTTATAAGATCATGCGCAAGCTTAGAAGACAAGAATCTCAGTATATATATGTATATCATTTTGCTGTTTTTGCTTTTTGCTAAAATTTCTCACTGTAATTAATATGTGAAAGAAGATAATAATATTTTAAAAGGACTTTTTTTTTGGGTAAAAAAACAAATTTCTTTTTTTAATTTGGCTTCGTACAAGCACAACTCATCTGAAGGTGATGGCTTTGTTTTTACTTGCTGGGGTAAAATTACAGGGATAGGGTGATGTGCACATGCATGGTACATAGCTACACCCTCATTTGGTTATGCAGCATCACGGAAGAATCCATGACAATGACCATTCGATTGGTGGACTGATATGTCTTCAGCTATACTAATTTTCATAAAAAAGTTCACAATTACCAAGTTGATAAGTGCTAAATATTAGCAAATGATAACGAGTGACGAATCCAATTAAAAGCTAATAAAAACTTACTAATTCAAATTTTGTGATAATTATTATGTCTTTAACATTACTCATTAGTAATTCTTGGCTACTAACAAAACATAAACATGATTGAATAGGTTACATTAATTCCACTATTAACTATGCTACATGGTTTTAAGTTGTAAATGTCGTACATCTTTATATTTTCCGCTACAAAATATATTTGTTACTCCGTGAATGATGCTATTTGCTAATCATTGCTACATTCAAATAACACAATAAAACTGGGGAAAAAACATGGAAATAAAAAAAGGTCTTCTTGCTAACATACAAGGAAGTATTTAAAGGAAAAAAAAAAAACTATGACATAAAGATTTTCCAAGGTTAGTTGAAGCTATCACAACATGACAATTAATTCATTAATTTGAAGGAATACAATACGATCACAAGCTATAAGCCATAGCTAACGCATGCATTTCGATCAGCCTTTATTACAGGAGACAAATGAGAGTTGGTTTGTTTCCTTTGCTTGTGTTGCTATCTCATCCCTGCTTTCTTATTCATGATGAGTGCGTATTATGAATCTATGATTGCATGACTTTGTTATAAAATATAAACAGTTATATATATATATATATATATTCTGTTTTCTACAATGGTTCCGAATTAGACGATGAGAGTTCCTTTTCAGAGAAGCTTCAATTAATTTATATGTTGGCGTGTTTTTTTCCAAAAAAAAAAAAATTTATTGGAAATTCACCGTAATGGCGTAATAGATAGATAAGTGGAAATATAAGTGGAAATGTACGGAAATATAGGATCCATAGATAAGTGGAAATGTACAGAAATATAGAATCCAAAAGGAAATTATCTGCTTAAAAATAGGAGTAGCTTTTATTAATGAAAAAATGAGAAAAAGTCGTTTTAAATAAGTTGGATATTTTCAAAAAAGAAAGATTAATGCATCCATAAAAAAGAATGAGTTAAGCCAAGTTGAAGAAAATGAAGATTAATAATTTAATACTTGTTGTTGTCGTCCTTGTCCTCCTGGAAACTCACATACAATAGCGAAAGAATTGATTTAGTGTGTATTTAGATTTTTTAAAATTAATAATAATAATACATATGTCCAACCCTAGCTAATTAATATGTTAAGAATTCATGAGTATAATTGTGATAAATAATCAATTAATCACACTATAGTGTAGTGCATCCTCACACATGCAATAACCCTTAAGGGTGGATGATATTGCTTCATGCATAGATGTATCATTCATTAACAAATATTTTCTTTCAAAGGGGTATACATGCTTGCCTATAAGTAATTGGACCCTAATTTGCATTAAGACATAATTTTATTCTCTTTGTAAACACAAGGCTTTACGTCTGTGATGATGATCACCACGGCTCAGACTTAGTTAAACAAATTTATATACGTAACAGAAATATCAATGAAATGTTCAGTTTCAACACGCCAAGCAGGTACGTATGGTATAAGTAATTCGTAAATTAATTGCGTAAATATTTCAACATCCTGGTTGTTCCTATATATGAATAAGTCTCATTCATGATAAGCCTATAAAAAAAATGAGCGTGTGTAATGGTATGTCAGTTTTTTCGAGATATTCAAATGATACATTGCTAATTTACCATATATAGCATACTCTAGAATTTCATTTCAAGGTTTCTTACCTGTAACCAGTTCTAAAATGCATTTAAAATTACTCTAAGTTGACTCCAGTATATTATAATGCAATTTTGCAGCAGATTTACGCTATACGAATTTTTATCAATATATAATGGCAATTGATGGACTTGTCCTAAAATTTGTCCTGTTTTGGCATAAGAAAAAAGAGGATAATAGACACACTTCACAGAAATAAAAAAAGGAAACTTTAGGTTTAAAGTGAGTTTTAGTTCTTCTCTTTTGTCAAAATCAAATTGGACTATTGGAGAGAGTTGTTGGCTAGTATTGGTCAGGAACATATTTAATAAAGTAGTACGACTCTAAGAGTACTAGCCAGGGCTGAAAGATGGTTCTCATCTCATGTATCCAAAGCTTCAATCAAACCCCTTAATGTGGGGCTGTTTCATGTTTGATTCAGTTTTTTATTATAATTGTAGGACAGTTAAAAAATTATGGAGCTTATTAGATTTATACACCAATAGAGGGATTTGAAGGCCCATTTGATAACGATATTTAAACAATGAAAACTGTTGTTTAAACATCACAACATGTATTTTCACACTTTTTTTTACCCATACGTATTTCTACAAAACTTAAACAACATTACAGTCATTACTCGAAATCTCTTATCAAACTGGCCCGAATATTTAAATTCTAGATATCTTCATTAAAAACACCAATTACAAGTGTACTCTAGATATCTTAGCGTTGTTGATCATATTAAATGTATTTTATTCAAACTTCAAAGCTTCAAACTTGACCAAATAAACATACGTCCATATTTTTTTCCCAATAAATAAAGTATGATTTGAACCTATGACGTCAATTTGCTTTATCTTAATATGCTAATCATTTATAAAATAACAGGTGTAAAGCACTTAAGATTAAGTTTAGTAAAGATGTTGTGATTTTTTTTTAGTAACTAGTTTAAATTTATTAAAAATTTGATTTAGCTAGATACATTAACAGTTTGCGATCATTAAAAAAAATGTTAATTATGTTGTCTAAGAAATTTAACTAGTAAAAAAGAAGTTTAATTTAAAATTTTGGTTAAGATGTGTTTAGGATAATTACTTCTAGAAATATATTTTCAGTAGCTTGGTAAATTGTTATGTTGTATTGGGATTAAGTATTCAAATGCATTATTTTAAGGAAAAAAGTTAGAAAGAAACGCGTTGAACCAAATTGAATCAACCAAATCACACCCCCAGTCTTAGAGTGGGTGAGCTCCCCTAAAAAATTTAACATAGTCCAATTCAAGGATAGGTTGCGTGTAGTCTTTTTTGTGATACTCACTAACATATGTTAATTGATGAGTTCAAGGCTTAGAAAATAGATATACTACCAAACTGTCTAGATTCTAGATCACCTTTGAAAAAATATTTAGGGGAAAGGGAAACCTAAAGGTAAAATAAAAATAAAGAAATTTTGATGAAGCTAATTTCTTGTTTACTTTATTCAGGAACTACATAAAATATGTTATGGATTCTTATTCTTTATTGAGTGAGTTTCGAATCTAAAACCTACTCCAACCTCATCTCTCAACCCATCAACAACATTATGAAGATAATGATAACTCAGTGCAACTGTGCAAGTTCCTCAATGGAACTTGAAAAAAAAATGAAAAGAACTGTAACTCCATCTATCAAATAGGATTGATGATATATATGCCTCTACAATAAGATAATAGAATCCAATCCGAATGCTGCTGTGCATTCTTGCTCTAAGGACAGCGAGTTCTGGTACCGCAAAAATTGATAATTTGATATAACTTTTGTTATAATTATTTTATGTGTTAGACTGTGATTAATTCTCTGTCATTTTTTTGTGAACCCATTATTTTTTTTTACCATTTACAATTTATCACTTGGACAATTGTAGCACAAATAGTCTTGAAAATTTTTGGACAGTGAATTGATTGTGAATTAGCATCATGACGTCACTCATGTCGTAAGCAAACTATTCATTTTCAATGGTCAAAAAGAAAAAGTCAACACGCCTAGTCAGAAGAGTATGATTTACTCTATAATCCTATGCACCCTCATGTGTACTTTATCATTATTTTCACGTAATGATAGTTTTTTAAACAAAACCTTTACATTGTTTTGAGAAGGGTTGTAAACTTGTAAATGGTAATACTTGAGAGATACAACCCTATTTAGGGTTATATATTTTATGAAATGGTGCAAACACTTCTATAAATAATAGGGTCTTAGAACATTCAGGCTATTCTATCTCCCTATAAACTTTCTACCCTATGTGATCACCATCCTTTTCTGGGACCAATAATATGCCCTATATGGGGTCAGTACTCTGGAACTAGACCTATCCATCTGAGAAGGCAAAAACACTGTGCATTTGGTGCGGTCCCAGACCATATGTTTGGCTCCTCATGTGCATGTTTGTGGGGATGGAGCTTAATCCTTAACGTGGACCAATATACATGTCCTACAACTTTTATTTTTTGTTCTAGTTTTTTTTTTTTCAAAGAAAAAAAAAGTTGAGGTTCTCAAACATGAACATTAATTTGTCTCCATGACTGCACATGGTCTAGAATATATATGGTGAACAAAAAATAAAAGCTTAGAATAAAGACATGCTAGGAAGTTGCATAGCAACCTTTTTTGCAAGAGTTATAATATTTCACCCCACCCTAAAATCATTTTCATTACACATCATATGTTTGTTTCCAGGGAAAATGTAAATCTCAAATAGCAATTTCTGAGTTGAACCCCTTGCTACCTCTGAACAGAGCTTTCAATTAACTTCTTAGAAACATGTGAAAGGCCTGATGAGATGATCTTAACAATAAGGTAGTGAAATGGAGCCATCGGAGAAAGCGAGAGCATCCTTTTCATGAATAAAATATGTATTTATTTTTTCAAAACATGTGGACAAAAATTTCCTCCAAATTAGGTGGAAGCAAATTGATCTTCTCAGCTAAGCTTTCATGTATTTAAGTCTTCCGGTATTTGGTGTAAGCTTTTTCTTTTCCCAATTTACTCCATTTATTTGGTCTATGTACGTACATTTTTTTCAAAGTTGTATTTCTTAAAAATACAATTATATTTTTGTCTAGCTTATTTTCTAAATCAAATAAACTAATGAAAATAAGTTTTCAAAAACCTAATGGTAAAATGATATGCAGCAGTTTTCTTAGTGTGGAGAATTTGGATTAGTCAAGAGCCTTTTAGATCAACTAATTGACTCCTACTCTTTATGTTTCCAATATAAACATTTAATATTTAAATTCTAATTTTCCAACTATCGCATTATAATTATAAAAAAATTAAATTAAAAAAGAGAGAATTATATTCAAATTCCCTAATGATTTGTAGTGTGGGGTTACTGGTTAGAGTAATTTAACACGTTTCCTGGTTGCAATAATTTTATATTATATTTTGGCAACAAAAACAGACTCGTCGACATGTTACAGAGAAAGAGGAGAGAAGTATGACCTCATTCACATAAGACACACATTATAGACAATATGGGATTGTTTTTTTTTTTTTTTTTTTTTTTTTTGGTAAACAATATATGGGTTTGTTTACACTAGTAAAGCAAGCACATCATTTTGCTTTTATAGATTTTTTTTCATAGGGAACCTTTCTTTCTTTCGTTTCCCATTGACCATTCCATGATTTCCTTGACATGGTGGGAAAATGTGGTAATTTTCTCCGGATATGGGACCTCTTAATTTGGCCTTAAAAAGCTATTAGCAAGTAGCAACTATGGAAAAGATTTGAGGTTGAAGGTGTCTATTGTCAACTTGCGAGAGAGTTCAAGATTCTTAGCCTTAGGTGCTCGATAGTTGATCCAGCTGGTTTGCACCCAAAATGGACTAGCGTAGTACATTTTGTTTTTTGTTGTAGCAAATAACCAATGAATTAAGAGATTACCTATTTTAATTAATTCAACTGATAAATATATATATTTTTTTGTTTAATAAAAAATTGGGTCTCAAATCTTGCCTAGAATGAAAATAAATTTATAAATATCTTGATTTGATTTGATGATAAAAAGTACTTTTCTTTTGATGAAAGTCATATTCAAATCTTATCCTATTTATAAAAAAATTATAATAGGACAACCTTGATAATTATGATTTGATAATTTGAAAGTTCTATCGCAAAAGTTAAAGAATGGGCTCTCTTTCATCAACCGACCATTTTATATTACACACGTCACCAAATTTCAAAGATAATTGAGTCATCAAAGGCTCTACCATTTTCCACAAACAAAAAGTATTAATTAAAGAGAAGAAAAAAATATTTATTCCTTTGATTTAGTGTCATATTCTACACTAGACAAAGAGTATATTGATTTGTCGATTTACTTCCAACGGTGGTAATTTCACCTCATTGAAGAATAATTAAAATCATATAGACATAGAGTATATTGATTTGTCAATTTAGTAAGAAATTCTGTGTTCTCTTTTTACATTTCTTTACAGGTTAAGTTCATTGACTGGTTGTGGGGTGTTAGACCGTCAATTAACTCAACTAATAAAGCCTCTTATATATTGAATAAGATATCTAGGATTTGAACACAATCTAAACCAAAAATCAATTAGTATCTTGGCCTAATGAGAAAGAGTGGATACCATAAGTTTGAATTTCAATCATATCTATAAAAAGTAAAAATAAAAAGATTATTTTTTCTCAACTTTGGGTGGCTGTTTGGATAAATTCATAGGCAAAAACATCTTAGTGTCAGTAACCCCAAAATATAGAAACTAAAATTTTTTTTTTCTTCCTAAATTCATATTTGAGCAACTTAAGAGGAGTATAGGAGAAGTCTAGGAGAGTGGAGGACAATCAAATGAGACAATAAGAATATGTCTTTTAGAAATTGATAGCCCTCATATTACTTTATTTTGGAAAATAAATGGCAGATGCCTCTTATAATCTCATTTCAGCTTTCTATTTGTTGAAAACTTCAAACATGCCTAAGGAAATAAACCCCAATTGAAAATTTAGAAATACCCTTAAATGAAATTCACCAAAAGAGTTTGGTGCTATAAAACATTTGAAATTGACTAAGGCTTTTGTAAGAAAAGTGAACTTACAACTAATTCTTTGTTATTTAGAGAGTGAGAAGAAAAATATCTATAACTAATTGAAACAAATTTACAATGGCTATTAATTAACTACACCAGTGAAAATATAACATGTGTAATCCATTACTGTTGACCGGTGTAAGTAATACGTCAGTGTCTTGTGCTGAATTTTAATGGAGCAACATCAAAAATAAATAAATAAATAAATAAAAGTTTCAACTGAAAAGGACCCCCACAACTATTATCGACCCTATATATATATACACACACGCGCGTATATATGTATATATATATTTTACAAACATAATATTATACTTACACAAGTAACAGCACTTTGAAAGGTGAAACAACATCATATTGCAGGTCAACCCAATTAATTTGACCAACTGTATCTATCGGCCAAAGTCGATCTGATCAACCTACCGATCCAAGTCATCTTACGGTGTGGTGCAATTAGGGAAACTGAGGCACCATCCTCATCGGTGTGATGCAATAAAAGGTAAAATAATTGATCACACCACACCATATAACGCCTGAGCATCCCTAGTAAGAGGATATTAAACAACAGGCTGCCATTTTACTTTAAAAAAAAAAGGTAGTTGTCTATTTGTTTTCCTAGAAATCCGAATTTCCAGATTAATAAGATCTTGTTGGAATTTTAATTCATATGAAAAATTTGTAGTCAAACCAGGAAGTGCTCAAGAATCATTTTTCAAATGTTCAAGATTCTTTATTTAAAAAAGAAAACAAACATGAACCGAATGCCATGATAATAGAAAAGAAGAGAAGCACAAAATCTGAACATGTAAAAAGTTATGATCTCGGGAAGTGATGAGAGGCTGCGAACAAGTTTAAAAAATGGTGGCATTGGCGACGTACTAATAGATTTTTTTTTTTTTTTTTTAAATCTTATAAAGTCATTGAAACAAGGAAACACAGCCGGAATCAATTCTGTTGAATTTTCCCTTTAAATATAGTAATTTTTTCACCATTTTTTTAATAATAATTATTAACATTATCTATTGTGATTTCGATGTATAATTGTAACAAAAGTAGAGTATCAATAATGATATCATATAAAAATGATATTGCTCCCATTGCAACTTATTATCCTAAGGGCATTGGTTTGCATTGGTTTATAAAATATTTTTAGAAAATTTTTATGGGAAAAAAAAATAATTAACTTTTTTTACTGCTTTTAATATTTTTGATGAAAATTGTATCGAATTTTTTCTAAAATAATTCATTAACAAATATTCTAAAGGTATCCGTTAATATAAGCCACTATTACTATTTATAATGTGCCCTTATAGGATTGTTTTCTCTTCTTTCTTTTTTTTTTTTTCTTTTTTTTTTTGTGTGGAGAATCCAGTGTTATAATTTATAAATTCATGTATAAGACTTAAGGCATATTTGGTAAATTGTAATAGGCACTGTAATGTAATAGTTATTCATATGGTTTAGTTATTTTTTAGTTTGGTTATATTTTTATTACAATGAAAAATAATTTCTTATGAATAACTATTCTTCAAAATGAAGAATAACTATTCATCTTTAAAATATTATATTAGCTATTCCTTAGTAAGTGCAATAATTTTAAAACTTAATATATTTCCAAGTAAACAAACTTTTTCATGTACATCTAAAAATTATAAAAAAAAAATCATTAAAAAAAAGCACATATCTCTCTTAAATTTAAAAATAACATTTTTTTAAGGAAATATAATTGTATGAGTAATAAATTTCCTAAAATAAATGTTAAATTTCATTCTAATGTTATAACTCACAACCAAACTAATGAATATGTTTAGTTATTACATTACAACACATTTTATTCCTAGTAATAAAGATTACAATTCATGTTATAATTCTCAATACCAAATATACCTTATATAATTAAATCCCCCCTCTCACCTCCCCAATATATACCTATTAAAAGAAATGTGTAAGATCTATAAATAAAATGTGACAAAATAATAGTATATAACGTACCAGATACGTAGGGAATAATATAAGGATGGTTATGCCATTTTGACACAAAGCTGACGTTAAACTGTTCAGGTTGGTTGATTGGCGCCATGTTGACCGTTATGGGTTACGTCTCCGCTTTAAAAGCGTCTATTTTTGTCTTTGTTGTTCCCTGGCTTTCCTTTTCTTCTTCAAAACCCCATGTGTAGTGTGAACACAACAATTTATTATGCAATCCCTTTCTCTCTCTAAAATAAGAAAATAATTTCTAGGAGTTTCAATCAACTTTGTGGCCTTTCCAAAAAGTAAAGGTGGGACAAGTGGAAACAACCTTCCTTGGATTACTTTACTACAGCATTAATCTCGCAACCACACCATGGACCCTACATTTTAAGTAGAAATGTATATGACAAACTGAAATTGCAAAACGGTGTGACAAAAGTCAGGATAGTTTGGTTCATATGAGACTAACACAAATTCGTTTTCCTACTTTTTTGTATTTCAATTTATATTCCGATCACAACTTGTATCGTACTGATTTTACCTTTCTTACAAAATATAAAAAGCTAAAAAAAAAAACTAATACATATTATATCATGATTAGTAAAGTATAAAGTGGAATAAAAAATTTGTATTTCATATTGGACTATTTTTAACTATTTCTTTTTTTTAGCACATGTTCTCAAAAAAGAAGAATTAGCTACGTTCATAGAAACGACGATCAAATAAGGCTAAAATTCTCACCTATAACTCCTTCACACACTTTACTTTGAAGATGTTACAAACTTAGGCATCATAGACTCCCCCATTGGCTAACCCACGATAGCATCATCAATCCATTCTCACCTCTTTTTCCAAGAAATTGTGGGTTGCATGTGATCAACTAAGCATCATCTTCCCCCTCCCAAAAAAAAAAAAAACAAAGCATCATTTTCCATAATTGAGGAAAATTATCTTTAAAAAAATATTGATTATAGCATTTACCTTATGTAAACACTTGTAATAATGTAGAATTTTACCCTCAACATCCTAATTTGATATTTTTATTTACAATGTCTAGTTGTCCACCTCACCAATTAAGAGCCTTATAGTTGAATTGACATCTTCCTATGTACAAAGTACTGGAGTTTAGGAGGAAAAGAGTTTAAGCTGTGGACTTAGCAGCATGTTATAATTATCTCTTAAAAAAAATGAGTTGTCCACCTCTCCATCTATATTGCTATGTAAATTAATATATTAATTGACAGCTATGAGCACTGATCTTTAGGGCATTTACAATATGCATAGTATGCTATATATATAAAATTGCAAACAACATTTTAATATAATACTAGCATAGCATGTGCTTAAAGATTTTTTATTGAAAATAATTAAATTTCTAAATGTAAAGAGTTTTAAAGGTTCTGGTAGTTATAACTAGGGATAGAAATTTTGCCCCGCCTTACCCCACCTTAACTCGTCTCTTCCTGCTTTGCCTCGCGTGGGTTTTCGCCTCTAGCATAAGTGGTGGGGCGGGATGAGGCGAGATTTTAGCGTTTGCCATGGGATGGGGAGGGATGTGTTTAGACATTTTAGCCCCGCCCCACGTCGTGTTAATAAGAGCTATAACTGTAAATTTTACGTACCCTAACGCCCTACTATTTAAACAAACAAATCAATATTAGCTTATTTAAATGCGTGGATATTAATATTTTTGTTTTTGCTGCGATATTGTCTTTTTAAATACTTGGATAATATTATTCAATTCTTGTTTAAAATTAGTTTGATTTGATGAGATAAATTTAGTTGTAATTTTAAGTATATTTATATTAATGAAACAAGTTTTATATTAACATGAAATAGAATTTTACAGGGTGGAATGGGGCCCCACGGGGCCCTAAGGGGCAGGGATAGGGCAAGAAAGTTTTATCCGTCATACGGGGCGGGGTGTGAATGGAGTAAGATAAAACCATGTGGGGCGAGGATATAGACCCTATCCTTCGACCATGCTCCTCCCCAATGCCATCCTTAGTTATAATCATACTGTGAGAGACTGGGAAATTGGGTGCTCTAAAAACAACAGATTTTGGTGCTTTTAAGGGCACCTTTCTTTTTGAGTAAGTGGTGTGGAGTCGCCACTTATTTTTTATACAAAAAAATAAGAAAAAATAAGTACAAATTACATGATCAAAATACTTCATTGTCATTGATTGAATAAAGAAAAGTACAACTTTGGTAAATTAACCTTACAAGGCTTTGGGTCCTAGTTATAATCTATGCAAAAGAATACAAAGTTTTGATCCTAGTTACAATCTACCAAAATTAAAAGACAAAACACTAATCTACCTATCCAAAAATCCTAAGCTCGGAGGCTAGGTTACGGAATGGGAAGGTGTTAGACACCCATTCCGCCCAGATAGAGTCTGGTCTTCTAGATTCTAATGACCAATATACCCTTTTTTGCATGATTTTGAATGATATGTTAAGCACACATGACAGACACTTGACAAAAATTAATTTAAATAAATTTGCATTATGAATGATGTTCTCTTTTTAAAGAAAAAAAATCAGATTTGTCTTGAAAATTAAAAAAAATAAGACTTGGTAAAAAAAAAATCAAATTTGTTTTTGTGAAGGGTTAAAAAAAAGAGTTAGTTTGTAAAAAAAATCAAATCTATTTTGTGAATTAAAATAATAAGATTCTGTTAAAAAGAATCAGATTTATTTTTGTGTAGAGTAAAAAAAAAAAAATTTATCAAGAAAAATCAGATCTGTTGTTGGAAACAAAAGGAGATTTTGAAAAGATCAGATCTATTTTGTGTAAAGTAAAAAAAAATGATTTTTGGTTTGTGAAAAACCAGATCTGTTGTTGGAAACAAAATAAAAAGGAATTTTGAAGGAGGATTCACATTCATGAGACAAATTTATTATGCATGCATCACATAAAAAAAATAAAAAATAAAATAAAAACTTTAACCTAACTTTCAACCCCTTCTTTTGAATTTCAAAATCTACAATTTTATATCGAAGAAAACTTTTTCAAAAAAATCAGATCTATATTTAATGAAAATATAAATCAATTTTGAGTTTAGAAAAAATCAGATCTGTATTTAATGAAAATACAGATTAGTTTTGAGTTTTGAAAAAAAATCAGATCTAAAAATACATATTAGTTTTGTTTAGAAAAAAAATTAGATCTGAAAATACATATCAGTTTTGTTTTGAAAAAAAATCAGATCTGAAAATATAGATTAGTTTTGTTTTTTATAAAAAAAAAGCTTTGATAGTCATTAGCAAATTTTGAAATTTAAGAAAAAGAATTACAATAAACAATCATCTAAAGAACATGCAAAGAAAATTCTAACAGAGTATCTAAGCATGGAAATTATATATTAAGAACAAGACATCATAAAACATACTAAACATATTCACGCATCATACTAATTAATGGCAAAAGAAAAGAAAGAAGAAAACATAATACCTCTCGCATGAGCGTGCTCTTCTAATGAATGAATATTTTAGAAATCAAAGAAGTTTGTTCACCTCTTTGAGGTCTGAAATACCTTATTTACAAAAAAGAAGTTCCTAAAACAATAGCCTCCAGAATGTATTTAATGTAAGGGGAATTGAAAAATCAGAAAAGAAGAGCCCCTAATACTGATTTGTTTCCTCTATTTATAGAGGTTGGGATGCTGAACGAGATCAGATATGAATTGTAACGTGTCCTTATCTCTAAAAAGTCGAAAAAGATAGGCTTTAGCTAAATCAGGATGTCACCAGGCCAGGTTCTCGAATAGTCCTCTTGGGTGCCAAGTCCGCATTTGAGTTTTGGTCCAATTTGGACTCCATTTTTAAGGATTTTTTAGCCGGAGAATCATACCTAAATGCATTTTTAATCCTTATTCTAAAAATTAATCCATTTTTCTTGATATTCAAGTCTTTAAAGTGATAATTATCTTGTAGATAAATATTCGAAAAAAGACTTGATTATTTACAATTTCTTTGTTGTCTGATTATCCACTTTATTCTCATGCAAGCAGACCTATTTTTGACACTAATCAACAACCAATCACAAAATTATTTAATTAATTTTAATTGTCTAACCAATTAGAATTAATCAAGCGTGATCGGCTCCACTCAAACAAAATGCATGTAGACCGTGAAAACTTGATCATGTGATTTCTTTCAATCCAACGGTCTGATTTGGAAATCAGACATACCGTCGCGACCGTTAGAATCTCAAGATCATTTTTATGATATGTAATGAATGAATTAATACATGTAATGCAATTCTAAATTTTGGGGTATATGAATGGTCACTCTAGTCATCTTCCTATATTAAATTATGGGTGCAAAATCAAGTGTCTACGCATACACAACATGAGTTACAAATTTATATATATTTATTAAGATTTTTTTTTTCAATTTAACTATTTTATTCCTTATCTTCTTTCTTTCTTTTTTTCCAAAATTTCTCTTAACTATTTTTCAAATTACATTTTTATCCTTATTATTTTTGAAAGAGAAAATAAATTTGAACTAAATATAAACAGTAAGGATAATCTTGAAAATAATGAATAGTAGATTTATATATACAAATTATACGTTGTTAAATCAGGGGCAGAGCCAGGGGGTCAAGAGGGTCAATTGCCCCCTTAACCCACTAAAAAAAAAAAAATCAAGGGTCACACTACTCTTAGTAAATTTACATTACTCTTTGTACAAAGTACACACTAAGTTGAGGGCTCTTTGGGGTGGATAGCTTTCGCTCAGAGTCACAAGTAATAAGAGCAATGGCATTGCCTGCTATTAGCTAAAGGAGTAAAACATAAACCTGAGAGTGACAAATAAGGAAAGGAGAGAAAAATGGTAAAACCATTTTTGCCTTTTGGGTGTCCCCACTTTCGATCTCATATTATAAATTTATTAATTTTTTTTCCTTTCCAATACTCATTTTAAATGATAATTATAATTAATACACTATTATGTCTTTTTATACTGATCTCAAATACTATATGTACATGTGTGTAAAGTGCATGCACTTGCATACATGTATATAATTGTATATACATGTTGCCTCGCTGGAGTCAAATCCTGACTCCACCATTGTGTTAAATACAATTATATACCTAAACCATGGGACCATTTCCAATATGTCCTCCTAGACTATAAATATACAATTAATATATGATTTGAGATTATTTTTTAATTTCAATCCTACATAAAAAGTTATGTTAAGATTGACAAATGAGTGCACTAATCTATCAAAATTAGTAGATTTGTTAATATAAATGTTCAAAATATGTTTGAATTAGTCCAATATAAAAAAACTGAAAAAACTATTCTAATTGGTTGGAATTGGATATTGCAATTCTTTTATATATACAATAAGATTTTAACTTATAAAATTCATTCCATGATAATTGATCTTTATCAACTGAACATCAATGAATTTCTTTTTCAGATATACACAAGATTTAATCCTAGCTGGTTTATTTGATAACAAGAAATTTTACTAGTGATGTTAACTAAATCCTATTTAGCAAAAAAAGAAAAAGAAAAAGAAAAGGGTTAATTAGAAGCTAAATATATTGCAAATTAATGTTGATTGAAAAGTTTTACTATAATTTAAGAAGTACACTTAAACAAAAAGCAACCCCTAATACGTTTTAGTGATTGATTGATTTTTGGAACTCACTCGAAGGGTCGGATGAACACTTTTAGGTTGTGCATTGTAAATATCTACATCATCATGAATGAAATCATGAATAGCTGCAATTGACTTTCTTGTATATGTATATATAAATCAAATATGATGGCATTTGAACTTTTGGAAATGCTCAAGCCGTGTTGGATTTGTAGAGAGGTCTATCTTGTGCAGGGCAGTAGTAGAGTAGGCGAATTTGTGACCTGTTCCAACAAATAAAATGCTTTTTAGCTACTTAACCCAATAAATAAAATGGTCCCAACCCCAAATATAAAGTGTACAAAAAGTCAGTTTCGTGAATATTTTATGTGCATTCCCTTGCATTTTACATTGAACCAGTCACCGACTTTTCCAACATTTCTTGACAAATTAACTTAATTTGACCTTCGGCTTGGAGACTACTTTTTTTTTTTGGATTTTTGAATGTATTCCCATAAATTTTATGCGAGGACTATAAGGAATCATGTATGTGGAGAGGCTTTATCTATAGTTTTTTAGTCCGCAAATCAATGCCAAATAAACAAATGTGAAACCAATAAAGACCAAATCAATCAAAAGCAGATTCATATGGCTTTTTTATTTGCCCATTTCTTTCTCGGGTGATGATGGATTTTCCTTTTTCAAGAGTCATGTTTCACAATGGCATTAGAGAATAAAAAAATGGAAATGTCTTTTTCTTGGCAGAGGGTTTGTGTGACTAAAATCCAAAGTCAGCATTTAGTTTTATACTATAGTGGGACCAAAGACCCATATAGTAATATTCAGCAAAAAAAAAAAAAAAAAAAAGACCCATATAGTAACTAAGAACATATATGAGCCCATATTGCTTAGGCCCATACTAACTACTTACACATAGAAGTTAGAGAATTTATCAAGTAAAAATAAGTTTTTATAACATTTTTACAATATTTTCATAATAAATTTTAGATAAAAGACTATTACAAGTTATAATTTGGGCCCATCACTAACTTAATTTTTTTATCTACCAATAATAATTTGCAGTTTAATATTTGTTGTAAAAATATTATGGACCTATAAATTTATATATATATATATATATAGATATATATATATATTGATGCTGAACAGAATCAGTAGGCTAAACAACTCGACTTCGATGGGCTGAAAGCGGTAGCGAAGGCCTGAAAAATGAACACGCTGTCAGAGGAGACCGGGGTGGACCGGCCTAAGACCCTCCGATGGCTAAGTTAGTATCTTCCTCACAAGTGAGATTCTATCTATATTGTAGTAATGTCAGAATGGTCTCATACCTGTGCCTGATTCAGACCGGCCCTTATATAGGGAACCTTGGGGCAGTTATTTGGTTTAGTAACTTCCCCAAGATTCGTGGAAGTCCGAAATTACGGAAATAACTTCCCCAACGGCTATAGAAGTAGTAACCGCTGATGGAAGTTACATACTTAAGAGAAATTGCTGGCGATGAACACGGGTTGATTAACCGCTCCAAAATTCCAGAATTTTACAGAGTGTCACAGGGTCGTCCATGTGCTTTGCACATGGATGACTCTTCCGACCTGATTCCCTGAGATTTATTCAATTGATCAATACTCAGGGACGACACATCTGGACGAATCAGAGACGGTCTGGTCATTTGGCTAACTGATGATCATGGATGACTCCTCTGGATGAACCATAGATGGTCTAGCCATTTGGTTAACTGATGATCATGAACGACTCCTCTGAACGAACCATAGATGGTAATTCTTTGCTATCCCATCATATATTAAAAGAAGGTATGGTACATCGAATATACATAATAATTTATGCTATTATAGTGTGAAAAAAAGAGTTTGCCATTATAGTATGTAAAATTTCTGTCATAGCCAGATTCTTGAACCTGGATTGTATAAATATATAAACTATTATCCTATTTATGCCATTGGGCTTATAAAATTGGAGGGAAAAGAATAGGCTTCCCCCACTAGGTTTTTAAAATAGATTTTTTTTTTTTTTTAGTAATATATAAAATTATTTTTAAAGTAGTAATAGCTCTATCATGAGTGATAAACAAATTGATTGTGCATTTGACATGGACAGTGGACACTTGCAAATAATGATGATAAAAAAGATATCAACTTGGTTTTGGTCATCAGCCGATGTTTAAGCTGTAGTAAATATTTTATTATAGGAGAGAAGATGTTACTTTCTAGTAATTTCAACGCATAACTTCATTCTCTTCTTTCCATCCCTTTTATAAAGAATTTTTATAGCACTTTGGAGGATCATTTTTTTTTTTTTTTTGGAATCTTTACTAGTATAGTTAATATGAGACTATTGTCATAAGTTGGACAAAATTAAGGTACAATATCTTAGATGCAATTCCTTAGATTCATTTCTTAAGATTCTGACATGTAGACACTTAACTAAAATATAAAATTTCATCCCATGAAAAAAAATTCATATAGTGGAATCTTAAGAGGTGAACCTAATGAATTGCACTTAAATATTATACTAAGTCTTGCCCTCATAAGTTATACTTATAACTTACAATTAATAATGTGATTAATAAATGGATTGCTTAGTTTCTGAATATGCTAAGTCAAGGTCATTCTCAACTTTTATGGATTTTCCCAAGATAAGTTATTTTGGGTGCCTAACAGTCGAACCAAGTATCATGGTAATAAATATGATTGAGTTGAGAAGATGATATGAAGTTTTTATTTATTTATAATTTAATAGTTATAACATGGAAGAAAATCAAACATAAATGTTTCCATTGAAACCACCCAAAGGTGTTAATAAGTTAAACTACAACCTATAAGGCTTAATATAAGTTCTTATTTTTCTGAATTTAGATGCTATCAAGATTGCCATCCGCTTTTTAAGTTATCCACTTTTACACCCTATATAAAGGTTTGACTCATTAAAGTCACTGAAAACATATTGGTAGTTCAATTTAGGTGCTACAAATTTACAATACAAATGGTATGGATTATTTACATACCATTTGGTTCTTGAGGAAGCCTTGGGCTTTAAAATATATATCCCAATAATGCCACTTACCAACTCTAAAGGCCCACTAGAGCTCAGCCCAAAGATCTACAACCTATAAGGCTTAATATAAGTTCTTATTTTTCTGAATTTAGTCGCTATCAAGATTGCCATCCGCTTTTTAAGTTATCCACTTTTACACCCTATGTGAAGGTTTGACTCATTAAAGTCACTGAAAATATATTGGTAATTCAATTTAGGTGCTACAAATTTACAATACAAATGGTATGGATTATTTACATACCATTTGGTTCTGGAGGGAGCCTTGGGCTTTAAAATATATATCCCAATGAATGCTACTTACCAAGTCTAAAGGCCCACTAGAGCTCAGCCCAAAGATCTATATACCATGCCTATGAACCTTCAAGGTAATAAGGGATAATGGGGTATGAGATTGGGGTAGGTGTTATGTAGCCCAACCATCAAACCCCTCTCAAACAAAAGTCTTATTAAAATTATATAAAAAAAAAAAAAAAGTAAAATGCTCTGCATTTGGCTTCCCTGTTTTTTCGATTATTTAAAGAAAAAAAGAGAATAAATTGCAATATGAATTTTGAAAACTTTACACACATAACTCAATTTTTAAATGAGTCTCATAATTATTGCTTCTTGGGGTGCTTGATTAGGCTTATTCAGAGACAGATATACTTTAGTACACGAAGATAAGGATTTAGCATAAAAAAAATGGTTTCATTAATTTTAATATGGAGTTATATTAAAAGGGGCAATAATTGTGCCAAGTGGGACATTTCCAAATGCCAACCAATTCCAGCAAAGAAGCACCTTAAATGAAATTGAAGTTCACATTAGGTCACTCCAATGGCTGGAAAAAAGAGAAAAAGGTTTTGGTTTCCAGCTATCTTCCTTTTTTAGCTTTCTCTGGGTGTCCCATGTCCATCACTGTCAAATTCCTAATGAGCAATTATAAATAATAATTTAATAACCCAATATTTATTTATTTGCTACAAATACAATACATGGTCTCTATTTTTTTTTTTTTTTTTTTCAGTTTACTATGTATTGTCTAATTTTGTGATGAACTCTAATTAGATCATCTAAAAAAAAAGGAGTCATATGATACATTTAAGGGCAAACAGTATTCTTTAATTAAAAAGTGACCACCCAAGAAAGGAACAGGTGCTTTCTCAAAAAAAGAAAAAAAAAGAAGGAAACAGGTGGGTAATAAAGAAAGTAAAGGACTCATTAGTACAATAAAACGTTTAACTAGTTGAAATAGGTTTTGGTCCATAGAGATCTGGAGTTAAAAACTTATTGTGAGATAAATTAAAATTAAAAAGAAAAAAAAAAAAAATCTAAGCCAACCTTCATAGGCTACTCACAATTTTTTTTATTTGAATAGTTATGAAACCAATCTCAAGTCGAGCACGCTTAAGACTTCTAAATTCTAAATGAAATTTTTACGTGTTAAAACTTAAAATAATTGACCTTGATTTTTGACTAATATATTCAAAATTGAATTAATATATTATTTTTCGAATCAAAAGTTAGGTTGATTGAGTAACAACTAATCCCAAGTCACACTCACACGGTGTTCATACCATGCTAAAAGGTCAAAGATATATTTAAAACACAAAGTATTGTATAGGAAGATATTTTTAAAGAGTAAGGTTACAGTTTTTTTTTTTTTTTTTTCATAAATATTAACACGCTTATAATAATATTACTTTCATTTCTATCTATCACTAATATTATTTTTATTCTATCAATCACAATAAATCCACATCAACAGTTATAGAAATTGTTATGTCAATTATTCAACACAACGCACTTGAAATACAATGACATATTATTTTTAATGTAAGAATTAAATACTTTTCTTTTTTAGCTAGGAAAATTTAATACTACTATTCTACACAATAAATAATTTAATACTTCTTTTTTGATCCGCATAAATAAATAATTTAATACTATTCTAGAATAAATAATTTTATTGTGTAGAATAGTATTAAATTCTCCTAGCGAAACTCTTCAAAAAAATTTTTTTTTTTCTCCTAGCGAAAAAAAAAAAAAAAGTATTTAATTCTTACATTAAATATTAGTTCAAGTTTAAAACGTCCTTTCGGAGGCTTTGACAAAGAAATTGCCAGAAGCGCAAAACCGGAGTGACAATACAAAGCAGAACAGAACTGCCTTAAAAAAAAAAAGAAAAAAAAAGAAACGCTCACTTTGCAAAAATCCAATCTTTAAAGTTCAAAGACTAGTCAAAAAAGAAAGATAGGAAAACATAGGACAAGAACACCCATCACTTTCAATTTCCATGCAAGTGTAAATTCAATCTCACTCCTGTCTTTGTATCTTTAGCCTGCTTTATTTTATCACTTTCTATTACATATTTTACTTTACAGTATATACTGAGAATTTTGAGTAACATTTATAAAGGATTTTAGTGAATAGTGAATACAACTTTCAAGCATATCTGCTTATACTCCAAAGAAGGTGAGTCTTTTGTTGACTGTAGATTTCTGGGTCTATGTTGAATCTTCCTCAAAGCCCTTTAATTTGTGTTACCCATCACTTCTTTTTCAGTTCTTGGAACTATGTTTCATTTGTATTTTGATCAGTTTGTGGTGTTTTTGTTTTTGGGGTCATTTCTCTTTTGATTGTGGAGGGGAAAAGTTCAGAATTTTATGTTATGTGGTTCTTGTATATAGCAAATGGATTTTGTGTGATGGCTCATAAAATCTTGCATTTGTATGTGTTAATTCTCTTGAGTGTAGTATAATGGGATGATTTGTCGTGGGTTGGAGTGTAGATGTGAGTTTTATTGGTGTTTGCTGATTGCTTGTACTATGCAGTTTCTTTTTTGCTTTTGAATTCAATTCATTTGGTATATAGGGGATTAGGTGGGATATTGGGCATTGGCTTTGATTGATGATGGTGACATTAGAGTACTTGCTTTTGCTATTTATCGCTAATTATGTCATCTCTACTTGCCTTAATTTTTTTTTTTATGTTTTCCATTAAGGTAATAACAAAGAGTATGACTTTGGATAGAATAGAGCCGAAAAAAATAACCCTTACTAGTCTATTGAGGGTCCATATCCAACCCAAAATTTTGGGTCAAAGACTTGGTTGTGTTGTTGTTGTTGTTGGCTGCCATGTAAATTTTTTTCTATTTAATGAAAATAGGAACAACCACTTGATGAAAATACAAAAGAAGCCCTTTTTCTGGCCTAAGAAACTCATTCTATATGTCTATATGATGTGTATATGATCCTTTGCAAAATCGAGTGTCTACAATAACAAACTAGTAAGACCAGTTTTTTATCCATTTCTATTTATGTCAATATCTTTGGTTAGAGGGTTATTGTCATGTGACATGGAATTACCTTTTTTATTTAAAGTTGAGAATTTTTATGCCATTGAGGCTAACTGTGATAACCAGGGTAGTATATGATATCAGTTGCTGGACTGCTTTTCTAATCAATATTATATGCCATTATTTGCCACAATTCTCACACTTGCATAAGGGGATCATTTCTGTGTTTGAAAGAGATTAGAAAAGGTGTGGTCCTTTTGCTTTTGTTCTCTATTTTGAAATCAGAGTATCAGTGTTATTTTATTTCTCCCCTTTTGTTATTAATTTTCAATTTTTATTTTTTGTTGCTGTTGTTCTTCTTCTATTTTCCCCTTTTTTGACAACCTAACAATCCACCACATAATAAGGCGCTTGTTTCTTTTTGGAACTGAGAATATATTATGTTTGGGCTCCAGGGTATGGAGCACCTATAGTAAAGTATTTATTTCATTATAGCAATACATCTCAAAACTGATTAAATTTTCTGTTGGAGCATTTTCCTTTGAGGAATATTTTGTTTAAAATGCTTAAACTTGCTTGGTATTCTTACTTGTATTACATGTTTCTTTCCCTTTGGATGCTCAGAAAAGCAAAATTGAGATCTCTTTTTAGGAGAGGACAATGAGCTGCTTTGGTTGTTGTGAAGAAAATGATATCCATAAAGCTGCTGATACTGGACAATTCATGGCAAATAATTCCGCAGGTGATTCTGTATTCCTAAACCATGCTTATTTTTTCCTTCTTTTGGTTGGACCAAGCTACTCCTTTAGGCTCAAATTAGTTGAGGTTTTCTTTTTCTTTTCTTTTTTTCAAAAAAATTGGGTGGAAAATATATAAGCATGGTTCCTTATTATCTGAGTTTGTAGTTGATATTCCTTAACTTCTGCCTTGAAATCAGCTAGAGCAACTTGTTTGTTGTTATTTTTTCTTTTATTTTAACCATGCTTGTTTTGTGTGATTTGTTTGTGCTGTCTCCTTGCTTGTGTATTTACCAATCTTTTTTTCGGGGGAAGCTATACAATGTGTAATTATAGCTAGCCATTATCATGTGCTATCATTTTTTCTGTGCTTTTTGATTGTGATTTGATTTCTAATCTGCCTTTTATGGCTGCTGATTTTGTTTCCATGAACCTAAGTCAACATGAATCATGCAGGAAATAATGGAGGATATGCTGCCAAAGAAGCTGTGCCAAAAGATAAACAGACTCTAACTATGCAACCTATTGCTGTCCCTGCCATTCCAGTAGAAGAGTTGAAGGATATAACGGATAATTTTGGTACAAAGGCTTTAATTGGTGAGGGCTCATATGGAAGAGTGTATCATGGTGTCCTGAATGGTGGGCAGACTGCAGCCATTAAAAAGTTAGACTCCAGTAAACAACCTGATCAAGAATTTCTAGCAAAGGTACTACAAGAGTTCTTATGCTCATAACTGGTACTTTTCTCCTATCTGTCTTCTTTTTTGCTTAGAAAGTTGACATAAAACTTCACAGGTCTCCATGGTATCTAGACTAAAAAATGAAAATGTTGTCGAGCTTGTTGGTTATTGCGTGGATGGCTCTCTTCGTGTCCTTGCGTATGAGTATGCACCCAACGGGTCTCTTCATGATATTCTTCATGGTAAGTAATATTTTATTCTTCTGTTTTGAAAAGAATGTGTATCCACCAATATAATTATTGATTGATGAATTTTTTCATTGTTTTTAAATTTCGGAATGGCTATAGAAATAAAGTTCTGTGTTTTTAGCTGAGTGATAGTTGTTATATATATATATATATAACAAGAGAGGTTTACTGGTGAGTTTTAGAAAAGAAAGGAGTTTCATTAATGTATATTAAGTTGATTAGGCATAAGTAACTAGTGTGAGAACAAATGAAAGCATCACAAGTTTCTATTTACTCTAGGTTTGCGTCAACAATCAACATTAAGTTTGTATCTCTTTGCACTAGTAATGGATGAGCTCACTAGATTGATTCAAGATGTAGTCCTTTGGCCTATGCTTTTTCCAGATGATAGAGTTTTAGCGGATGAAACCAGACATTAAGTTAATGTCATGTTGGAAATTTGGGGAGATGTTTTAGAATCTAAAGGCTTTTTGCTAACTAGACTAAGTAGGACTAAAATAGAGTATGCGAAATGTAAGTTTAGTAAAAGTGAAGGAGTTGTAAAGTTGATGGTCAACAGAGTGAGAGAGAAATTTTGATATATTGGATCAATAATTTATAAGAATGGAGATATTAAATAAGATGTGAATCCATAAGAGTAGGATGGATGAAATGGAGAAGTGTGTTTGCAGAATTTCGTGATCATAGAATACCTATTAAGTTAAAAAGAAAATTTTATAAATCTGCTATAAGATTAGCTATGCCTTATGGTATTGATTTTTGGGGTGTGAAGTAGCAAAATGTTTATAAAATGAGTGTAATTGAAATGATAAATGTTAAGACGGACAAGTGGGAATAAAAGAAAAGATAGGATTCAAAATTAACTGAAACAAGAATTTTAAGATGAATGAGTGAAAATATATGGAAAGATAGAATCCAAAATGAGAAAATCCCCATAAAGATAGAGGTGGCCTCTATTGATGAAAAGACGATGGGGTCTTGCTTGAGATGATTTGGTCATATGTAGGGTGTGTTTGGATACCCTTTTTTTGGCTGAAACTGAAAAATTATTGTTGAAACTGTAGATAAAGGTAAAAGTTAGTTGAAATAGTACAGTGAGACTCATGAATAGTGCCAAAAAATGCAGTGAGACCCATAAATAGTAGCAAAAATAAGCTAAATAGTGAAATAATTTTAATTTTTCTCCTAACCCAAACGCACACGTAGTATGAGGAAGATGAATGATTCAAGTAGAGAGAATGGAAAAAGGTAAAGGAAGACTTAAAATAACATTAATAGAAATAGTAAAAAAGAACATACCAATTAAGGAGGTAATAGAGAGTATGACTTTGGATAGGATCAAAAAACATCCTAGGCTCTATGTTGAGGATTCATAGCCATCCTCAAAATTTTTGAGACTAAGGCTTGGTTGTTGTTGAATTTGTGTGTATAGCATTTTCTTATTGGTTGCTGAACTATTTATTTTATAATGGATAATAGTTATTGAACTCTTGTGGTTTTAGACTAATTTGAGAAAATGATTTAATTTGAGTTGTCTCGAAGGACTCTTTGACCATGTTGTAAAATACACTCAAGGAGAGTTAACATCTATTGGTAGGGAGGCAACTCTTTGACCATGTTGTAAAATCCACTCAAGGAGAGTTAACATCTATTGGTAGGGAGGCAACTCATTAGAGTGTCAGAGTCAAATTTTGTGGGTGCCTATCTTTTAATGAATGAGTAACAAGATATCTTATAACATTTCTGATACAGAAAATGTTTTTCAATTTGTAAATACAGGACGAAAAGGTGTCAAAGGAGCACAGCCAGGCCCAGTTCTGTCATGGGCACAAAGAGTTAAAATTGCTGTTGGGGCAGCAAAAGGGCTTGAATATCTACACGAGAAGGCACAACCTCATATTGTCCATCGTGATATAAAGTCCAGCAATATACTGCTTTTTGATGATGATGTTGCAAAGATTGCTGATTTTGATTTGTCAAATGAAGCCCCTGATAATGCAGCACGCCTTCATTCCACTCGTGTACTTGGCACCTTTGGTTATCATGCTCCAGAGTAAGATTTTCCTGGGTGTTTCAGATGGGTGCTTCTCATCTTTTTGTGTTTGATTACATTGAAAAACATAATATGAAATCGCAGTCTTCATCTTATTGAACAAGGAGAAATAACGTGTTAATTTATTATAAGAAATGTTAACAGATGCCCTAAGAGCATTGGTTTAGGAAACATTTTTAGAAACTTTTTATGGGAAGAGAAAAAAAAAAATTAATTGTTTTGACAACTTTTTATATTTCCCATGGAAGTGATGTCAAAACTTTCCTAACATAGTTTATTAACAATTGTCCTAAGGATGCTTGTTAACAAGGCCCATTTATTATAATGAAAGTACTGGAAAGAGGAAAAGAAAATGCTGGACGGATCAAGAGTCAGTATGAACTCATTCAACCTAAGTAATAAATGGTCATTGTGGCTTACCGAATACTTCATTGGGCATGTTGTCTCACTTCTAATTGTCACTTTGAAGTAGACACCTTTTCAAAATACATCAAGCCTAAGTTTTCTGACTTTGAATGGCAGATATGCAATGACTGGGCAGCTGAGTTCAAAGAGTGATGTTTACAGCTTTGGTGTCGTCCTACTGGAACTCTTGACTGGTCGTAAACCTGTTGATCATACACTACCACGTGGACAGCAGAGCCTTGTGACATGGGTACTAAATCTTAGTTATGCTAGTAATTTATATCTGGTGCTTTTGCTCTTTTTTGTCTTGTTTTTGCTTGGAGAGAGAGATTTGCTAGGTTATAGACTTGCAGGTTTTATTCAACCTGATTCTTTTACAATTCTGGATTAATTTAGGCAACACCAAAACTCAGTGAAGATAAGGTGAAGCAATGTGTTGATGCTAGACTCAATGCGGAATACCCTTCCAAGGCAGTTGCAAAGGTAATCAAGGCTATATTCTGGAATTGCAAAATGCTAAACTACTGTTTGCTATTTGAATTTTTGTATCTTAATTTGTAAATGAGTCACTCTCTGACTACTGTTTGCTAAACTACTATTGGCATATTGCAACCCTTCTCTTTTTGTAATAGTTTTAGAATAACTGATCAAGTATGTTGAATCACTCTCTGAAAAATTGTCTTCAATTTGGTGACAACTTGTAGTTGATTTCATACTTCACATTCTTTAAAAGTCACATTTTCTTTTTTGGTATGTGCTGGAAACAGATGGCTGCTGTTGCTGCCTTGTGTGTGCAATATGAAGCTGATTTTCGGCCAAATATGAGCATTGTAGTTAAAGCTCTACAGCCTCTATTGAACCCTCGATCCGGTCCTCCAAGTGAAACACCGCAGCGCTTGTGAATTCTTCCTGACAACTTAATCTTCCTTGCAGGATATATTATTGAAATTTTTTGTTTTGTAAACAGGGTGTTTTAGATCATGTACCATTTTATTTACACCTTTTAGTCATCAATAGCCTACCAGATTTATGTTTGTAATCTATGTAATCATTCTACAGATGTGATGATTTGATTGCTGAGAGCATTAGCATGTTGAACTGCTACGGGTGATTTATTGCTCTATGGCTTTTTTTAGGAGTGCAATAGCATTAGCATATTTGTTTCAACTGTTGTGTATTTGATTCCCAAAAAAAACTGTTGTGTATTTTTGCTAGGCAGTTATGAGAATCTTGCTGCATCCTGTCCCTTTTTTTTGTTATTATTTTTTATTATATCGAGGATAAAATTCTACTTTGGTCTAATCTAATCTAAGTGTATATATGTGTGAAGCTCTTTCTTGTAGATTTGAATCTCCATCCTTGCCCCACCTCACTTCACAAGAACTTATACTTGTAGGTCAACCATTACACCAAGAGTGTGTGGTGGTTTCCCTACGCTTCTTAGTTCTTGTTTGATATGTTATTGAAATATCCTATTGGGGACAATAGGCATGCTTTTAAATGCTTAATGAGAGGGTGACATTTAGGATGGTGTGAAGTGAATCGAGTAAATTGACACACTCCTCAATGTATTAAAATTATGGGTGTATGTGTTCATCTAATTCCTTCTGACACTTTCAAAACTATTAATAGAGTGAAGTTGTAAATCTGAAATGATAAGATGAAAACGATATTGCGTGCAAACCTTGAGGTACACTTCTCTCACTTGAATGATGAACATCAAACTTCTCCACTTGAGGGGATGGGGACTAAAGATCCTTGCAGTTGCTTCAGATGGAGAAAAATGTTACTTCTGAATGTTTTTGTTGTTTGTTTTATCAACTGGAATACAAGAGAAACAAAGTAGATTGACCATTTTCAATGAAACGATCCATTGCAACAAATCACCATCTTCTCCATTTTGAAGATAGTATATTTTAGAGTCTAAATTAAATTTTACAAACCTAAATTTTTTTAAAATAAAATACCCTTCATTTCACCTGAAATAGATGAATGCTAATTCTGCCATGTGTGTTTTAAATATGCTACTTATAACAACTATAATGAAGGTAGGGGTGTCAATTCGAGTTAGCATGTTGGATTCGTGTTGTGTTGAGATATGGGTATTCAACTAAATGACCCAACCCTAATCTGACTTATTTAATAATCATGTCATGATCTTTCAACTCTAACTTGACCTATTAATAAGACAGGTTGACCTGACCCAACCCATTTGACACGCTTAATAAATCAGTCATATTGGGTTGACACAAATGTAACACAACTCATTTCAACCTGCATAATATTAAATATAACATCCATCTAGTAACAGTTTTTTTACATCCCAAAACAGTGCATAGACTTCAGTCTTCAACTGACATTCAAAATAATATAGTTTAACAAAAATATAACATTTATCTAGAAATAAGTTTTTTACACTCCAAAAGAAGTGCATCACTTCAACCCAAATTTAAAATAACATAGTTCAACAAAAATATAATATTCTTAGAACTCGCCAAATGCTAAATATCAATATTGAAAGAATTGGAGCAAATAATATATTAAAGTTTATAGAACAAAAATATTATGTAGAAAAAATTACTGCAGAATTTTGAAACACCAAGAAAACGGTTTTTTTTTTTTAAAAAAAAAAAAAAAATTCTAAAACTCACTAAACATATGAGAGAGAGAGAGAGAGAGAGAGAGAGAGAGAGAGCAATAACCGGTTTGAGACTTTGAGTTTGAGAATTGGGCGTTAGACTATAAGATAGTAGAGTAAGTAGTGCGGTTGAAATAAAAAAATAAAATTAGATATTAGTAAGAAGGTTTAGATATTTAGGGTTTGTAGGGTTTAGAAATTTAGAGTTTGTAAAGTTTCAATTTCCAATTATATCTCTTGTAAGTTTTTGTAAATATTCACTTTTCTTTTTAAATTTAAAATATATGTTGGATATAAAATGTATTTGACAAATCTAAAATAAAATGAATATTTATTTGTTATACGAGTTAAACGAGTTGTGTTAAGTGGGTCATTTTGGGTTGATACAAATAAATTGACATGTCAAACGTGTCTATTGCAGGTTACGCAAGTTGACCTGCTTATGACACGTTTATAATTGTGTCGCTTTTGGATCGACCTATTTATGACTCAAACCCATTAAAGCCCAATCCTAACCCGCAAAATCCCGTGTGAGGTTCATGTCGTGTTTGCGGGTTGGGTTGAACATTGACACCCCTAGATGAAGGCATGGAAAGGAACGTGATGGTCTAGCGCATTAGAATAATTCACACGCATGCATCTGTGCCACGAGCAAATGTGTTCTAGTTACTCTCCTGCTTCTCTTTTAACTTCATCAGAAAAAGCTTCACGAGCTAATTTCCTTCCAACGCAAAGGCCATGCTAAGCTTACACTGCCACCCAAATTTTGATTTAAGGCTTCTTTCTGTTGAGAAGTGATTTTTTTTTTTTTTTTTTTGGCAATCATTTTTTTATTATTATTTTAATTATTATGTCCACAATACTTTCACAACATATCATAAGTGACTAGTTGTTATTAACTATTATTAGTGGGTAAAAAAAACAAATTAAGTGAATGATTCAAATTAGAACTAGTAGTAATTTACCACCTATAATTTTGTGACTATAATTTATTGTAAAAATATTATAGACATAGTACTTTTTTTTTTTTTTTTTTGCTATTGAAGAAAAAAGTACAGGTATACCAAATCACTCATGTAACAATTTATGAATAGATTCAATCATTCAAAAAAAAAAAACTCAATGGATAAATATCATATGAGAGGTTGATAGGAATAATTCTGACATAGCATTTCTCTCGTCTTTTTTTTTTTTTTTGATATGCCTTACTCTCAAGAAATACGAGAAATACATCTTCAAGTGTCGGTGTTATATCAATACATTTTCCTTTTTTACTTTTGTAGCAAGAGTCAAGATTCTTGTCCGTGCAGTTCCTTCTAGTTTTTCTTGGTCCCACTTCTTTGCCTGTGGGGGTGTGTGTTTGCTTGTCTGAGTTGTATGGTGATTAAAATTAGCTGGATCTTCCTGGATTGACCCTAAGAATATTAGGCGTAGATAAAAAACATTTTGGGGCCTGGATGTGCCACCTTTTTCCATTCAATCAAGAAATTATTTCATCACTCAAAGAAAGGGTAATTCTTATGTATTCTCGAAATACGGTGAATGAGATTTCTTCCTCTCATGTTCATTAAATTTATGGTGAAATCTATTATAAAAGTGAGAGAAATGAGCAAAATTTTACCATGCTATGAACCATTTAGAAAGGATAAATAATTGGCAAGCCACCAATATTTTTCCATATAGTAATCAGACCAAAAAAGGGTGGGGAGAGAGATCAATCGTATCAAGGGTATCCTGCAAGTAAAAATAAAATTTCTCAAAGTCTTAATCATTAAATCAGCCTTTTGATAAATCTTCCTGAACTAGAATGAGCTAAGAGTATGACCCAAAAAAGCATGAATAAAAAAGGGGAAAAAAAATTAAAAATACCCATAAACCTGTACACGCCACCTGTGGCAGGGGTGTCCTGTTACAATTGCCACTTTCATAAACAAAATAATCTTCTTCCCAACATCTAAATCTAGGTATTAAAAAGGAACGGAATATGAACCATGCCGCAATCACTAGTTTATGTTTCCATCCCTTGATCTCAACAAGGGCAGGCCTAAGAATTTATAAGTTTCAAAGAATGCAAGATTAAACATTCAAACAATATCTCTCAGATTCTGTGATTGGCTTAATCAAATTGTTTATGCCCGATGGTTCCTTCTGCCATTTGATCTCAAATCTGGATTGTCATTCCTATCCATGTCAGAATTCTCTCTCTGAGGATCTTGCTCTGCATTGCCTGCCTGACTCCTCCTTCGTCTTCGATCCTGAAAATTCCAAGGACATCACACAAGAAGGGTCAATTTGTGTATGCATATATACATGAAGGAAGAAATTGAGCTTTAAATTTTAGACTTAAGTACACTCTTTTGCCCCTTAAAGTTTGAGGCTATTTTAATTTTGGCCCTTTTACGTTTTAAAATTTTCACTTTGTCACTTAACGTTTTTGTCTTTATATTGGCCTTGCGGTCCATTTTCATTAGAATCTTGACCGTTAAGTGCCTTTCATGTTTAAATATTTCATGAAACACTAGCTTTGAAATGCTGTAGAATGCAAGAATTTCATATTAGTAGGCAGAAAAATATAATATAGACAGTCAGAATACTACAGAAAATGGATAATAGTGCTGAATGAAAGTGGAATTAAACATGGAGGCCCAAAATTTAAAAAATAAAAATGTAAAGGGCCAATATAAAAACAACCCCAAACTTTTAGGACCAAAAGAGAGCTTTAGTCTAAATTTTAATAGTTAATTGTTTTGGCATTCAAAATGAAATCTATTTTGTAAGGAAATATGGATTTCTAAACGTTCAGGTGTTGATTAACCTACACCCGAAGTGAAAAAGAGCCACAAGTCTCATATGTTTCTAACATGTAAAATTTTGGTCGTAAGCATGCACTGCACCAAGATGTGTATATCTAGTTCTAAGAAGATTTTAGAAGCTCTTAGACCAAAGAAAGAAAGGATTTTAGAAGCAACCTCTCTAGGTATAGGATATTCCTCAGATTCAAGCATGCGAACAACTTGACTCATCTTCGGTCTTTTGTCACCATCTGGATCAACACATCTCAAAGCAGTCAAAAGGGCTCGCTTAAGGGCACTTGTTGATGGTCTAGCCTCAATGTTTGGATCTACCACCTCTTCCGAGCGCCTGCTTCCAACCATCAACTTCAGCCAGTCAACTAGATTTACCTACAAGAACCACCCATGGGATCACACCAAGACAAGTGTGAGTTTGTGACTGTATAGTGCCATGTCATGCATTTTGAGATAAATTGTGGAAGGAAAACTGCATGATATAACAAATTAAGCTGTTAAAAACTCCAAAGTAACTTTGGTGTGCATGAATCCTTTTTATTGAAATTGCAAGTTATATTTAACTAACTCACGACATGCAACCTAACATGAAGTATAAGAGGGGAAAGTGAAATCCTATAAAACACCTTCGGTAACTGCTAAGCAACAAATACAGTGAAATAACAATACTCGTGCGGAATTTCAAATAACTGTTGCAGCAGAAAGAAATATGATTGCATACCTCATGCTGGGGCCGGCCATAATCCACTGGGTCTCTTCCCGTTATTGCTTCCAGAAGGACCACCCCAAAACTATAGACATCACTCTTCTCATTTAGGAGGCCAGAATTAGCATATTCTGGAGCAACATAACTGACACACAATCAAAGCAGGGGAAGAAAAAGGATAGTTAAATACCAAACGGTTAAAGTAATATTTTCTCGTACATACACTAAACCTAGGAAACAAAAGCAATGAAAAAGAGGAGCAAATAAATTGGTGCCTATTGACAATGCAAGAAACTGTTTATCAGAAAGGGGGGAAATACTCACCCAAAGGTACCCATAATTCTAGTTGTAATATAACTTGTCCCAGCGCACAGCAATTTGGCCAGACCAAAATCAGATATCTTAGCATTGAAGTCATCATCAATCAATATATTGCTTGATTTGATATCTCGATGGACTACTTTAGGCTCAATAGCCTCATGTAAATAAGCCAGCCTGCAACATGTAATCATGAGTCTAAAGGCAACAAATTCAAGAGAAGGCTAAATAACCAAATTAAGGTATGGATGGACTTACGCCTTAGCAGTGCCAAGGAGAATTTTCATCCGAGCTTCCCAAGTAAGAAATCCATGTTGACGCATAGCTCCATGAAGCCACTGCTCTAAATTGCCATTGTTGACATACTCATATACCAACAATCTGACAAGGGAATATATTCAATTGCAAAGATGCATGCAAAAATTAGTCAATTCATTCAGTTGCAAAGATTACAGTTTCTTTTGTTTTATAGTAAAAAATATTCTAGTGAATTCTTGACACTTTTTTATTTATTTATTTATTTAATGAAGAGCATTAATCAATACTCAATAGATTAGTGAAACACTGAGGGATAAGACAAATTTCATTTTACAGTTCATTTGTATAAATTTATTTCAACACAGTCATGAAATTAAAATATAATTTACTAGTGCCAAAAATACAAAGATGAAATATAAATGGATATGATACCTTTCGGTTCCTTCAATGCAATACCCCAAAAGACGAACTAAGTTCTTATGCCGAACATGACCAATAGCCTCAACTTCCACTCTAAATTCCTTCTCAGCTTGTCCTCTATAAGATAATTTACACAGTTATAGAAAGAAAATTATAACCTACAGAAAGTCCACCAAGGAAAAAAAATGTAAGCAAAACAAGCATTGAAATAACTTACAGATTGTTGAAGAGCTTCTTAACAGCCACAGGAGACCCATTAATCAACTGACCTCGAAAGACAGTTCCATACCCACCCTCACCGATAATATTTTCCTTTGAAAACCGGTTTGTTGCACGATCTAGGTCCCTTAGTGTAAACCAGTGACCCCAACCAAGGTGAGAGAACTCAGGCAGACCAGACAAAGGTGAAGGAGCAGTTATTGGGCGCGAAGAAGGCCTGTGCACAGAAAGTGTTCCCGCACCTCCCTCTTCTCCCGACTGAGAACCAGCACCTTCTTGCTCAACATTATTAAATGAACCTGATTGACTCCCATTATCTCCATTCTTTGAATGGATCAAAACCTTCTCCAACTCTTTGTCAGGGAACTTATCACTGAGGGTAAGAAAAGCACCATCTTGGGGAAAATAATGGTTTGCTGAAGCTTGATCAACCTTAATCTCTTTGATTTCCTCTGAAACAGCTGGAATTTGGCTAGGGGGAAGCATGTCATTACCCCTTTTAGATTTCTTTCGGGAAGTAAGACAAAATGATAGCAACACAAGGATTACTACAATAAACAACCCAACGGTGATCCCCATTAACACCCACACTTTCAAACCAAAAACAAATGTCTTTTTGGACAGTCCTGTGTTAAGATCAGTTGCCATTTTTTTCTGATACCAAGTTGCCTGCAAATTACACAGTAAAAACATAAGAAAAATGCAATTCCATATACCCAAAAACTTTACTTTTACATTATGTCACCAAAGACCAAATCTTCCACCCAATTTTCACAATTCAAGATTCCCATCAACAAACAACACAAGCCTGTCTCCTACTCAATACAAATGCCTATAACTAATCCGGATTTCAACCAAAGAAAGAAAAAATCAAAATCAGACAGATAAAGATGTTGCTTTCTGAAAAACCAACACATTCAACAAGCACATTCATATATCATTTCATACAAACCAATAACCAAACAACCCCATCATCCACACACACAAACAAATAATTAAATAAATAAATAAGAAGAAAAAAGAACCATACAACCCAGAAAGACAAAATTTCACCGTTTGGGGCCTAAGAAAACCCAAAATCTTCCCTAAACCTATCCTAAAACAACCACACCGACAACAAGCCTACAGTTTTAAAAGCTATGAATTCTGGAAAAAACTTATACAATTACAAAGTTCCATTATCTTTTAAAGAATTTCCCAGTTCTCTCAGCAACCAAATAGAGAATAAATGAATATATAAACACTCAACAACAACAACAACAACAACACACACACACACACAAAGGTTCTATGCACAGAAAAGTTTCTCAATGCTTACCTGTTCACAGAACCACTTCTGAAATCACTTGCTCCACAAGGCCCTCCTCAAAAAAAAAAAAAAAAGAACAGAACTCAAACCCCAGATCTCTTCTTAAAAGAACCTCAAAATCTCATTCCCAGGCTCCCAAATCCATTTAAATCAACCCCATTGTCCAAAATCTCCTAATATGAAAGGATTCAGTTTTAGCTTTCCTTTCCGGGTTTTACTCAAACGGTCAAATGCTGTCACTATACTATCCCAAAGCTCCAAAAAATGGAAGTTTCAGCTTCTCTCAAGCCACACTTGCCTGTTTTGGAACAACCCAAAACAAAACAACACAAAACAAATGTGATAGCAAAGGCAAAATAGGCAAAAGACTCGTTTTTTTGTGCAGTTTAAGGGAATTTGAGAGCACAGGAGTAGAGAGAAGCACATGGAATTCTGAGAAGAGAGAGAGAGAGAGAGAGAGAGAGAAATGGTGGTGGGGTTTAATAAAGAGAGAAGCAATGGAGTTATCAGTGTTTGGTGATGACTGATATTGATATATATGAGAAGCAGAGGTAGAGGTATGCCTTCACATTACATACAGTGAAAGGGAAGCATCAGAATTGGAAAGCTTTCTATTTCTTTGCTGTTTCTTCAAATTTCTTTCTTTTCCTTATTTTTCTCTAATTTGTGTCCAGAAGAGTGTGAAGACTGAGGTTGACACATCATCAAAACAAAAACTAAAGAATGACTCTAAAAGAAGTCATCTTTTCGTAATAATTAAAAAAAAAATGTTTCAGAGTAAATAAAAAAATGTTTCTGGTAAATATATATATATATATATTTCATATATTTATATCTTTTTGTTGTAAAAAAAAAAAAAAAAAATCAATTTGTTCTAAAGGCACAAATAGAAATATTAACATGAAGGGATGTTTTTAGTGTTTAAATAATAATAATATTTTTAATATGTATTTTTATAACACTCAAATATATATGTCTATAATACTAAAAACTAAACAACATTGGGACCGTTTGGTAATGTTGATCTAGTAAAGTTATTTATTTAAAAAAAAAACACATGTGAGTGAAAAAATATAAAAAAAAATACGTGTAATATTATTTAAAAACTAAAAAATATTGCTTAAACTATCATAACAAATGGATATCTTTCTGTAACACTTAAATATCTTTCTAAAATTTCACTCCAAGTTCTGTGCTTCCTTTCAGGAGCTTGTCCTAATTGCACAAGTATTATTATAATAATTATATGTGCAACCAATAATAGATAAATTACCAGCAAAGATCGAGGGAAAAAAAAGTAGATTCAAATAGTTTTAAGTGATATTTGTGATTATAGGATAAATTGGATATTTTTGAAAAAAAAAATTGTAGTTTTTCCCTTTTTTTTATACATAACATCAAGTTGTAATTATAATAAGGGCAAGACTTAGGCACTATTCCTTAAGTTTCACTCTTAAAATTCTATTGTGTCGCTTTTTTCTCATTGGATGAATTGCATTTTTTAGTTAAGTAACGACATTGTAGAATCTTAAGAGAAAAACTTAAGGAATAACTCCTAAAATACTCTATATAAGTTTTGTCCTTATAGTAATATGGATTAGATATATATATATATCATCTTTCTCACAGCAAGTGAATTTGATATATTTATTGATCATACCATAAGATAAATGATGTATATATCTAATTCATACATTAGATAATTATAGTCACTTTTAATATCATTTTTATTAAAACCAATTAAAACATATAACCTCAATCTCTATGAAAAAGGTTATAAAAAAAATTATTGTCTTTTGAACTTTTTTTCAAATATTTTACTTCAATTTATATATATATAAAATCTCTGGTTTTAAGTCAAATGCCACATTTGATTTGGAAAATGTAAGAATTCTTTTTTTCTTTTTGGTATGATTACTGGAGACAAGTCATTAGTGTGGATGAAGAAAAATGGTTAAGTTAACATATTAGTTTTTTTTTTTTTTGAGAAAGTAAGTTAACATATTAGTGAAAAAGGTTGAGAGGTCAAATGAACAGACTGGACACCAAATAAATCCCAAAACCAATGTGATGCTGTCATTATGACTTATTTTTGCATACCATGAAATTGGCAACCTCTCTCTCTCCTTGAGTTTTGTGATTTTTTTTTTCTTACTAATTTATGTAAAATACAATAAGATTCGGATATCCAATTTAGTCGGTCTCATAGTCAAAGAAACAGACTGGATACCACACCAGTTTTTTAATACCCCAAAGTACCCCCCCACCCCCTTTTTTTATTTATATAGTCTCAACTTTCAAATGTGAAATGTCTTTGTGGGGAAGGTGTAATGTGTATCAGTGTATGCAGTATGGACCATGGGACATAAACGTAAAAATGGAACAAGAACAACCACTAATGTGTCCACCAGAAAGCCTAAAAATTGGAGAAATTTTGTGAAAAGAGCTATAGCAAATTAGGGTTAGAATTTAGAATTGTATAAAGTTATTATGGTAATTCTTGCAGCGTTCCTCAAATTTTATTGATCCGTTTTGAAATGGATCAATTAAGAGTTTGTCACATAATCAAGAATTTAAATAGATATCAAAATAGCAATGATGAATGCTTTTTTTAAGCATTAATTATGTAGTATAATCTAATTTATTCATTTTAAATGAATAAATAAGATTTTTAGAACTCTATAATCTTTTTTTATTTTTTGATAGAGAGATTCAATTTATAAAGTTCGCTCTAAATAATAGTTCTATAATCAAATAATGAATACTAGTCCAACAATGTAAATATAGTACATCGTGTGATAATGAAATTGCCCCTCAAAAAAAATGTGATAATGAAATTTCTGATATATGCTAAATGTAAAAGAATCGGTGGGATGGAGAAGCAAGGTGTTCCATACAAGATGTTCTTTTGAGTTTTTGTTAGAAAAAAGTATTGTATTGATTTTGGAACATATCAAAGAAAAAAATCAGTGCCAAAAAAGTACCCATTTGACTTTAAGTTAAGAATTTTGTTCAGGCATGGTTTATTAAACAGCAAGATGGGTCCATTGCATTGTTGTTTTTTTTCTTTTTCTTTTTTTTTCTTTTTTTTTTATTAAGACTTGCCAAGTTTTTTTTTTTGGAGGGGGAAGACTTGCCAAGTCAAATTGCATTCAAAGCAATCTAATCGACTGTCTAGTTGCTTCACATTTTAGGTGCATAGTATTTCATATTTCAACAACAACAAAAACATGGTATTTATTTATTTATTTTCTTATTATTATTATTATTACGGCTAAATTGGTCGGTCACCATGCTACAACGACCATTTCAACTTTTCGGTTGGTATAAGTATAATGGTCGCATATTTGCTCTTTTGTGTATCTACTACTATTCCGATCAGCTTTCATTAAAAAAAAAAAACTAATAACCTTTTATTTTATTTGTACAATTGTATACTTTTTTATTCTTAGAATAAGGTACAATTGTATACTCTTTTTTTTTTTTTTTTTGCTGAATAATTGTATACCTAATTGTTCATTGGGTTCATGCTCTAGAGAATTTAGATGACTTGTGCGTATATTCCAAATATGATTGATCATTAATTATACGTGTATAGTAAAGCAAAAAATCAATTTGAAGGTTGCAAAATAGGTTCCAGACTTTTAGTTCAATTAGTAAAAATTTTTATCTTTGAATAAGAAAAAAATTTAGGATTGAATCTCATCTACATTATAAAGAAACTCATTGATATTTTGACTATTTTTTATTTTAATTTGATTAATAGTAATCATAGAGTGGAAAAATTGTCAGTAGCAAAATTCAATAATTCATACTATTAATTACATTGCAGTATCGTTTTTATTATTGTAATAAAAATCCATTACATAAAATACAGGTGCACTTAATTATTTATCCATGGATTAGTTTCCCATGGTAGGTATGTTATTATTTACTAATAAAGATACCTTGCCCCTTTAAGTATGTTTTAGTTTTCATTTAATTTTTGGTTCCAATCATGATTTATCCTTAACTTTTTTGTGCTTTTTTTTTATTATTTTTTATTCTGTGCTTTTTTTAGTTAGTTTTAAACATGGGTCATTACTTAAAAGAATGATTACACGTTTTTTCTTTTTTTCGTTTTGGAATATTGAATAGGCCCCGCCAAAAAAGAAAATAGAACAAGGCAATTATGCTTTGAAGGACATAATTCTCATTGACACTAATTTAAAGTTTAAAAGCTTTTTTTTTTTTTTTTTTTTTTGAGAATCCAGACCAAGCGGCCAAAATTTTATTGAAGAAAGAAAACTGGGATACATTACACATAGTCCCTTGTTACATGAGGAGCTATATTTTCAGAGATGGATTCCATCCACAGCTGTAGCTCATTACCACACTTAGAATTTCTGGCAAGGAAATGGACAACTGAGTTGCCAACACGCTTAGCATGGAAAAAATAACAAAATCGAAACTCATTAGCTAAAACCAGGACATCATTTAGCACATGACCATATTCTGAATGACTCACATCATTTGCCAAGATCGTTTTTAAAATGACCTTTGCATCTCCTTCTACCTCAATGTCGAAAATGCTTACCTCCTTTGCAAAGCTATTTTAAAGAGGAGAATGGTGATCTATAAAGTGATTTAATTAAATAGAATGATGTTATAATGAAAACGTTGAGAATGAGAATGAACCACCGCATAATAAATTTTGCAGTTTTTGCATACACTTTATTAACTCAATCTATACGTACTATGCACATGATAGTGGTGAAGCTTTATTCAAGATCTAGTAGGTGGGGATTCAGAAGTGTTTGGAAAACAAAAATTCCCCCCCTTTTTTTTTGTGGATAAGTAGTTCCCCATTGGGTTACTACCTTTTTCTCTTTTGGCATAGTATTGGTTCATTGGTGGCTGGTATGTAAAAGAAGAATGGAACTTACATATTTAATGTGGGAAATGGGATCATAGCCTAAAAGTTGAAGATATGAAGCAACTCTTACCTTTATGCTCCACTTGTTTTGATTGAAAATTTTATGTAAAAAATAGTTTTTTGTATTTTTAGTATTTGGTAGTATCGGAAAAAATAAGTAAAAAAAAAACTATTTTAGGTCAACATATATAAAAAGTATATATATATATATATATTTTTTTTTGTGTGTGGTTGTTTTTCACTTTATCTCACAGCATGCCAAATAAAGAAAATAAAGAAATTATTATTTTTTAGCTAATCTAAGATTGTTATCAAATATAAAAATATAAGATAGTTTTATAGAATAATACTTTTTACAAAATGATTGATCATATTTTAAAAAACATTAATACTGAAACAAACAAAGCCTATTACTATTAGGCTTTTAGTGCTATCAGTATCAAACACAATTAAATAACTGGCCAATTGTATCTATTGGGTGAATGTTTCCAAATTTATCTCAGTTGGCCTGTATTGATAAATGGTGATGTCATCCCATCAATATATATACATTGAATTTTTGGCTTGTAAAGTAGCCTTATAATTTAGTGACAATTCAGTTTAAAAAAAATTGGATTCAAATTCCTTTTTTCACTTCTTATAAATTAAAAAGATTTTTTCAGCCTTTCCACTCTGACTTATGGTTTATCATTTGTACAATTGCTGACTTTTATTCAAACTGTCCAATAAAAACACCCAATAGTGAAGGCTCATTGAATATGGAGCATGTGGAGTGTTCTCTCATTAAATAAAATATCTCATTAAATGAGACAACTAGCCTCTCTCATTAAAGTCAGAGTTATCTTATTTAATGAGAGAGGCTAGCTGTCCAAATTTTATTGGTGGAGCATGAAGTAGAGCACAATTAATGAGACAGAAGATTTGGACTCCTTCTGAATGGGTAATAATCAAATCCCAAAGTGGGAAAACTACAAAATTGTAGTCCATATTGATGGATTTTGGAATAGCTGCATAGGAGAAAGAGCTACATTCTATATAGTTTATATTAACTAGGTTCATTTGTATAAAAAATAAATTCCATCCCATATTTCTATAGGTCCTACCTTTTTGTAGTTTTGAGAACCGAAGTCCTACCCTAATGAACTTTCTGTCTCTATATTATTGTACTAGATTTGTAAGATGTTACCTAACATAGGTTACCTCAAAACTACATATATGATATAAATGCTGTCATATGGTAGTTCAGTGAAAATGAAATTGCATGTTTGGTATGTATAAGAATAGTCAAAGTTCATTGACACTTGTTCCTATTGGCTTTTGTCCAATTCCCTTCTTTTCAAGTAAACTTATTACTTTTATAATTAAATAAACAATGGTTCTAGTTAGTTCAATTAACCTGTTCCTATTGCCTTTTGCCCAATTCCCTTCTTTTCAGGTAAACTTGTTACTTTCATAAATTAAATAAACAATGGGTTCCAGTTAGTTCAACTAACTTGTTCCTATTGGCTTTTGCCCAATTCCATTTTTTTAAAGTAAACTTGTTACTTTCATAAATTAAATAAACAGTGGGTTTCAATTAGTTTAATTAGTAAAATTTTTTATAGTTGAATAAGAGATTTATGATTCAATTTTCATTTACACTAAAAACCAATTGGTATCTTGATCTGATAATAAAAAGTACAATTATCAAATCATAAATTAAAACTCTAAAATAAATAAATAAACTACAAATCGTATCATAAAATTTGGTCGCAATTGTTTTCCCTTTATTCTGTTGTGTAGAATTTTCAACCAGCATCATTTATTTCAGTGAAAAGATGCAAAGAGATACTTCCATGATGAACAAGGAAACTGGGCCATACTTATGTTAGCTTGGAAACTCTATTTATTATTACGGCAGACAGAGGTACAACTACAACTAAAGCATTAATCTGTGACCAACCAAAGGCAACTATATATATATAACATGAACTACATTAACCAAAAAAGAAAAAGAAGAAGCCTGGAGAAACATTTTAATAAAGTATAAACCATAAAGAAATTCAGTGTCGGCTGCAATTGTAATTTCATATTAATTTAATTGTGCAAGCAAACCAAGGTCAACTTCCTGAGGACATTGCTTTATATCTTTTAAAAAGAAAAAGAAAGAAAAGAAAATAGAAAAGTTATTTATAATTTTTTTTAATTTCAAAAATTAATAATAATTTAAGCACTTTCAATATACAATTAGCAATTTGGCACGCAAGGCTTTTGTTTTATAAATTTTAAGGGTCTCTTACATTGGACAGGGTCAAAAACACAGCACTTTGTCTCTTTAATCGAAAGCATGCAAAAAGATGCAGTTGACATTATGTGACATTATGTGATACCGGCATAGATATGCTTCCAATTACTACATTAGGAACCCAACATTAATAATCCACAATAATTTGCTCAAGCTGTTGAATAGGAACGAACCTTTGCTGTGTTGGTTGTTACTATAATTACAATTTTTTTCATAGACTTTATTGTTGGTTGTTGTATAGGACAAGGGAATTCTCATCCGAAAGAAGCCTAGCCTTCTCTCTCTCTCTCTCTCTCTCTCTCTCTCTCTCTCACTCTCTCTCCCCTTCACAATTCATTCTCTTCTTAGTTTTAAAAGCAATGCCATGAACACAATAAATTTCACAACTGTCAAGTTGATAGATTATTATTGATTCTTAAATAGACTTACCATTGATATAACTTTATTATTTATCATTAACAACTTACCACCTCAAATAGTTGCTAAATTTGTTGTGCCTTTGGATAGAAAAGTGATGTTAGTAGTAGTGGTGACAAGCCAACATCACTTTATATATTTATATATGTAACATATTCTAATTCAAATAGTTCTAAGCTGAGTTTACCACTAACATTATTTTTTTACCCATTAATCTTCTTTAAAACTTCAATAAGTCCGAAGGCACAACGAAATTCACAACAAATTTATTAACTGTTTCTTAATAGTGGATAATAAAATTACTAGTTCTATTAATGGGTAGAAAAGTAATATCAATAATAAGATCAGATTAAAACTAGTAACAAGTTGCTACTAATGAAAATGCCGTGGCCGTAATATTACTCTCCAGAGGAATCTAGCAATGAAAGAATGTGAGGTCTAATTAGCAAGCCCGTGTGCGACATAGGCATGATTAGTGGTCCGCATGCGACACTTTTGTGTGCTCCCAAACACATTACATTAGCGGTTGAAACTGCATTATCTATTTAGCTTATGTGGGAGTTAGGTGTTTGTATAAGGTTGTCTAAGAGATAAACTATGTGAAACGAAATCCAAAATACAACTTCAAAAGCATTTGTTTATTGAACTTGTATGGATTGGTCTCCCTCATAGCCTATGAAGATATTCTTTATACTTTTCTAGGGGATTTTATACATTCTCCACCTAATACATGTTTTTGTCAAACTTCAGACTTTTGCATCTGATCCAATGAACACGCTATTCATGATCTTTATCCAAAAGACACTAACCGCATATATTATTGTTATCTGAAATTTGCTGATGATTACAATTTATACCAAACCTTCGGGAGTTTAAATATGTTTGTTGATACTCCAAATGCTTGTCTTTTTACCTAATATATGAAGAGCATAGAAAATGTGTTTTGTTGATGGTGTGGTAGGGTGTAAATGTGTAATATTATATGTTTATACTTTCTCTATTTTTTTTGAGGAATTCTTATATGTATACATTGTAATTTGCAATATAAATTTATATCATGGACACACAAAAAGTGATACATATGAACACAAACAAAATTTTGAATTGCATATAGAAACAAAACAAACCACTTCTATTCTTGGAACTAAGGTATATGAAGAATGGCTTTTCAGTTTCCACTATTCCAGATTCTTATTGAGTATAGCAAAATCAAGGTTTATGATAAAATCAGTGAAGATTCTATAGTGTTGTTCCACTTTTTGTGTGTCTACTACATAAGTTTATAACATTTACCACTTTTGTGTATCTACAATATAAATTTACATTGGAAATTTTCTTTTTTAATTTAATGTATTTCAATAATTACAATAATAAGGCAAATTTTAAACCTTGACATCTCATTAAATAAAATTAGGAGAAAGTATCAACTTACATTTCATGTTTATGCTTTTAAAGAGTTGTTTTTTTATATACAAAGAGTTGTATTCTGTATAGATTGTTGTAGATTTCTTTTGTGTTTGTTGGTGTTAGGCTTTTTGTTAGAGTCCAAACCCAAAATGTGCGCCCATGTGTGGGTAGCCCACTATCTGTAAAGGGCTATTCCTAGGTTTTTGCCACAAAAGTATTTTTAAAGTTTAGAAAAGAAAAATTAAGAGGAACTTGACGTTTTACAAATTAAGAGGAAAAAATAATTATTTTTAATACATTGCAATGCAATTATCTATCAAGATAGAACTTGACGTTGTTTTTAAAATTTGAAAATCATTTATGATTGATGTTGTGCTAAAATTTGCTACAATTTTTCATTCATTGTATAGAATCAAAGAGTCTATTAAAAACTCATCTTTCATTTTGTTGTAAAATCTAGTTTTGATGACTTTCACTAATTATAAATTTTTAATAGTTTTGACAAAAACCAGGTAAGGACAAATAGACCAAAATAACTAAAATTTTAAGCAATTAAGTTGAAAAAATAATGATTCTAGAATCTAGCCCATTGATAATCACTAATTTTAAATTTATTACTTCTTATTTCTTAATTTATTAGCTCTCATCATGTGACATGAAGTAATTGTAATTATTTGCAATTGGCCATTAACTAGTAAGCAATCTATAATGTGGGGTGTGGAATTTTTATTTGTGTCTATCTACCATTGGCTTTGTCTCTTTGATATAAAGATTATAACTATAAAAAAAACAAAAAGAATACAAACTTTATTAATTATTTAGCAACACACTACTGGTACTATGCACGAGTATCCACTGAAATGCTCAACATCATTCATTATTCGTCATCTTTATTCTTTACTATCAAAACAAACTCAATTTTACTTAAGAAATTTAGAAAGAGAGAGTCAAGAGTCACAACTCACTCATAACCAACAAGATAAAGATATGGTTCAATAATTAGATAGGACCAGTTACTATTACTAAAAGAGGTAGACAGATCAAGCCAAAAAAATAGTTTGGGAGAGAGAGAGTCAAGAGTTTCAGAGATGCAAAATTTCAGAGATGGAGCTGGGAGCAAATTGAGTGACAATGGCTTGATGCAAAATTTCAAAGATCATGGCATTTCAATTTTCGACACGACAATGCGGCATGCCTACTTACATGGTACACACAGGCATCCCTGCCTCACTGATGGGTAGATTATTAATTGTGCTAAAATTTCTAATTTGTTTTTCGATTGGTAGATTATTGTTGTTTTGGCTAATTTTTTATGTTATTATTTGGACCATTTTTGGTTTAAGTTAAGGGCACCCAAGATTATTTTAGGATGACTATGTTTAATTTTCTTGAGTCTAGATTCTAAATCAGCCTTATATATGTTTTAAGACTATCACTTATCCAATGTAATGACTAACATACTTTGTAACGAGATTACAAGTTACAACATTTTTTCCAAAGACAACATTTGCGAAAGCTCTAATGCCGACTTCAAAACAACATTTACAAGTTCTTATGGCAAGCCTTCTAGTATTATTTAACTACTAAACAATCACAGTATATTAATAATGAGTCGTTAATCAATGTGATGCACTGTAAACATAATGTTCAAGAAAAAATATTTATATGTGATACATATTTAATTTAACAAATAAAATTAAAATTAGAGAATTTTTAGGAAAAAACCTATTTAATTTAATTAGATCAAACATAATTTTAATCAGGAAAAATTTAATTTTGAGATGCTTTATTAAAAATACAGTGAGTTCTAGTTTAAACTAACTTAGTTCAACACTATTTATAATACTAAAAACCACACACACACAGCTATATATATATATATATATATATTAGATTAACAATGATGGGTAAACGGTATGATTTCAGATTGTTGTGAGACAATATCAAGAGAAATCAACAAAAAGACGCTTTTATTTTATATTATATTAGTCGTTTTTTTTTTTTTTTTGAGAAAGTATATTATATTAGTCGTTAATGCATGCAATTTGCAAGAAATATTTATATCTTATACATGTTTAATTAATAAGTGTTAACAAACAAAGACTGAAATTATAGAATTCATAGAAAAGAACTTGACAAATCTATAATTAGAATTTGTTTAGAGAATATCGAACTTTATTTTAATCAAAATTTGCTTAGTGTTGTGTTACTTTTATCTGAAAAGACAATGAATTCTAAATAATTTAAACTAACATAATTTAACGTTATTTGTAACTCTATAAACTAAATCAAAAACATATATTAAAATAATGATGTGGAGAATGTGAGTTTTCATAAACTTATGTGACAACATTAAATAATACAGTAAAATATTTTTATTTTATATATGTTATAAATTATAAATATAGATGTTTCTTTTTGTTTGAGGTTTGAGTTTTTTTTTTTTTTTTTTTTTTGTGGAATATACAATGGCCCTTTTTTTTTTTGTTGATAAAAAGGGGTATTATATATATATATAGGGAGAGAGAGAGAGTTTATACAACAACAAGCTCAACGACCTCCAAGAGACACAGTATACTAGTCATGAGGTTCTGCATATCCCAAACAAAAGCTATACATACAAAAGATAGACAAACATCATAAACCTCCAAAATGCTCTGCTGTTGATGTCCCCTTTTTGCTAGTGCATCCGCAGGATTATACAATGGCCTTGTTCTGATATAGGTATGATACTAAATACTAATGTAGCATAGGGATAGATCATAGATCTCTTGAGGACCCTGAATCCTATGGCTCAAAAAATCATTGGTTCTTCTGGCCAAATTAGGTTCAATAAATCGTGGTGGTCCAAACTTGCTTTCCAACCCTTGTATACTCATGCTCATCTGATCCCGAATCACTTTTAGACCAATAATTGATCAGAAAATAAATTGTTTCACTCACTTTTTCCCTTATACTCAATCATATTCTTGGCTGTAATTTCAAGGAAATATCCCACATATTGACAAAAAGAGTCTTGGTATATACTATATATTGACTCTGCATACTGCATACTCTTCATTCTTTTTCATTCTTCACAGTCACACCACATCAAAACTTGTATGATTGGATTGCAGAGATTGCTAATTAATGAATCTTTCGAATATGTGTCAATAATGCATTATCAAATTGATGTCATTAATTGACTTGTGTGAAAGAAATTGGATGTTTTTGTTCACAAAACAAATTGATTAGATCTAAACCATTAAGTTATCTATGAAATGTAATTATGAATGATGGTACAGGTACCAAATTTTTGTGAAAAGAATACTCAACTTTTATCTTTTATTTTACTCAATAAAAATGACTGTATGAGTCAATTGGCTTGCAAAAATTATGAGGGTTACTTACAATTACCAGCAGAACCTTTGACAATTTCATGAGTTTTAAATTGTATCCGTTGATAATGAGTTGAGTTTTTGTGGTTTGATGGCGACTCAAGGTTCTAGCATATTTGACATTTTAGATTTTGGTAGTTAGAATGTCATTGCATTAGATACAGCTAGACAAAGCCAAAGGTGTACTGTGTACATATTTGTTCTTATTATTTGGGGAAAATATCATCGATCTACAGGTTGATCAGTCTTTTTGAAGATAAACAGTAGAATTTTATTCAACAACCAAATCTATACATCAAAGACCAAACATCTCAAGCTAAAGGAAGCACCTTCACCTTCAATAAAAAAATTAACTTTGACTAGAAAGCAACAAATTCTGCTAGATTTAAACTAGCTGTCATGCCTATATAATTCCCCAAAACAATTATTACAATTTGTACAAGAAATAAATCCTATAGAGAAAACACCAAGTATGTCTTCCAAGTGTGGCTAGCAGATTTAGCTTCTAAATATTCTATAGCATTGGCTGGCTTGCAAAAATTATGAGGGTCACTTACAATTACCAGCAGAACCTTTGACAATTTCATGAGTTTTAAATTTAAATTGCATCCGTTGATAATGAGTTGAGTTTCTTTGGTTTGATGGCGACTCAAGGTTCTAGCATATTTGACATTTTAGATTTTGGTAGTTAGAATGTCATTGCATTAGATACAGCTAGACAAAGCCAAAGGTGTACCGTGTACATATTTGTTCTTATTATTTGGGAAAAATATCATCAATCTACAGGTTGATCAGTCTTTTTGAAGATAAACAGTAGAATTTTATTCAACAACCAAAACTATACATCAAAGACCAAACATCACAAGCTAAAGGAAGCACCTTCCCCTTCAATCAAAAAATTAACTTTGACAAGAAAGCAACAAATTCTACTAGATTTAAACTAGCTGTCATGCCTATTGTAGGGTGAAAGGCCCAAATCATATATTGGGCCTTGGGTCTTGACCGAGAGCAATAGTAGTCCGAGGACGAACAAATAGAAATATATGGCTCAAACTCATGACTTAAGGAGCCGGATGCAAGTGGGATGGTGATCTGAGGGGGAATACCTCCTCGGACAAGCTAAATGCAGATTAGATGTAGGCCCTATAAATCGAAGTGACCTTCCAAGAAGCTCCAATGATAGGAACGGGCCTCACGAACATGCGAGAAGGAAGGGAACCCAAAATATCTCTGGGAAAGCTACTACTATCGCATTGAATGCATTACAGCTACTTTTCTGGCCGCATTTATGTGAAGAAGACCCCTGAATAGTACTGCCTTGACTATCGCAACTCATAGAAAGTCAAAGAGGGTGTCTGATAGGACAGACACTTAAGTAGGGGCTCAAATGATCGACAGATGTAGGATCAAGATGGTCCAAGAGGATCTATATAATGTAAGATACCTTTCACGAGAAGGGGGATCGAAAAAATAGGAAAAGAATACTGTAGCTACCTCCTCAAACAAGTTAAATGCAGATCAAATGTAGGCCCTATAGATCAAAGTGACCTTCCAAGAAGCTCCAATGATAGGAACGGGCCTCACGAACATGGGAGAAGGAAGGGAACCCAAAATATCTCTAGGAAAGCTGCTACCACCGCATTGAATACATTGCAGCTACTTTTCTAGCCATATTTATGTGGAGAAGACCCATAAATAGTGCTGCCTTGACTACTGCAACTCACAGAAAGCCAAAAAGGGTGTCTGATGGAGTAGGCACTCAAGTAGGGACTCAAATAATCAACAGATGTAGGATCAAGATGGTCCAAGAGGATCTATATAATGTAAGACACCCTTCACGAGAAGGGGAATCGAAAAAATAGGAAAAGAATACTGTAGCAATCAAAATTGTGCTTGTACCCAATTACTATTGATTTAAATGACAAAAAGACCTCCTCGGACATAAAATTCATTAAGCCCTATTTTTTTCTTGTTCTTACTTGATCATCTTTTAAATCCATACTAGCTATTGTCAAATTCATTAGGGCCTAGTTCTCCAACCCACTCTCTACAAATTTTTTGTATTAGGCTCACTAAGCCAAGATCTCATACATCTTGGGTTTGAGCTGGTGTCCTTACAATTGGTGCTGTCTGTGAGAAGAACTGGTGCAATAGTGAGTGCAACACCTAACTATGGTTTGGGATGGCAATTGTGGCCCAACCCGCAGGTACTTGGCCCGGCCTGGCCCGGCCCGGCCCGACCCTAATGGGTCGGGTTTTACCCTGTCCGATAAAGAATAGGGTCGGGTATGGATTTTTTTTTTAAAAAAAAACCTGAAGCGAGTCCGGGTCGAGTCTGGGTTTTTTATAAAACTCGTCCTGAACCCGAACCCGACCCGACTTGATTACAAGTTAATAAAATTACAAAAAAAAACCCTCCAATATATATATATATATAGATATACTTATAAATCCTAAATCCTTTCTCATTTCATAACACACTCACCACACCAGCCGCCACTCTCCTCACCCACTCTCAATCTCAATCTCACCATCGGCGCTGTCACTGCCCTGCCTCAAGTACTCCCTCAAGCAATCAAACATATTGGCTTTGGCAGAGTTGTACAATTCAAAGACGAAGTCTTAGAAGACTCTGCCGCTGATGAAGAAGCCGAGGAAGATGTGTTCTGGTGTGTTCATGGATGAGAAGTTTTATGTGATTGGGGGAATTGGAGGACTTGATTCGAAGGTTCTTTTCGTGTTTTTGTGAGCAAAATTTGGGTTTGGGTTTGGGTTTTTTTTTTTTTTTTTTTTTTTTTTTTTTTTTGGTGAGCCTCATCATGAGCCGTTGATTGTCTTTGTGTCATGTATCAGAGCCATCAATTATCTTCCTTTTCTTGTTCTGTTTTCAAGCAATCAAACATATTTGATCCATTTTTTTACTGAATTAATGATAGAAAGAGATCTTTGATTGGATTTAGTTTAAATTATTTGCCCATAACTATTTGCAATCCTTTTTTTTTTTAAATTCTTTTCCTCTTTTCCTCTTTATGTTTGCCCAGATTCAAGTTCAAGCCTTGAATATGGGTAAACATTTTTTAAAAAAATTATTGGGCCACGGCAGAGGCTTCAGTCAAAATTTTTTTTTTTTTTTTTTTTTTTTTTGGGATTGGGCCATGGTTTGGGCCCAAATAATGGCATGGCTGCAGGGCCTGCGAGTGCCCGATAGGTTGGGTTTGGGGCTAAGAAAAAAACCCGTTTAATAAATGGGCCGGGTCTGGGTTTTCAGGACAGACCCACAGGTCGGGTCCGGGTATGAAAAAACTCGGCCCGAACCCGACCCGTTGCCATTCCTAACTATGGTAAGATCAGGTCCACACCAAGCCGAGTCTATGGGGTCCTAGCATGGCGATCCCTTTGTCAACCTTGAGTGGAGAGATGATCGTGAAGGAAGTGTGCATACCACATATACTGATAGGAGTCAACCTCGAGGTGGAAGCCATATCTCCCATGCAAAGAGTAACAAGGGCATGCAACTGGAGATTGACTAGTTAAAGAGAGAGTTGCGCTATGCACGACGAAGGCGAACCCCCTCTAACTCAGATGTTTCTTCTGATGACAAAAGGGATGTCAGTTATAGGCGAAGGTCTCGAACCCCGCCTAGCGAATCTTTCTCCTACGAGGAAGAACACCATCGAGAACGAAGGGTCAGAAGCTCGCCTCGTTTTGCATGGGAAACAACGCTATGAGTAGGGCCTTGAACCAAATCTCCAAGTCACCCTTCATGCACAAAATCGAAGGGGCTAAACTTCCTCGACGATTCACTCAGCCCACTTTCACCATATACAAGGCGTAAATGCAATTTTAGTCCCTATGTTTTGACTTTTTTCCATTTTAGTCCCTACATTTTATTTTTTCCACTTTTAGTCCATAAAACCAATTTACGCGTTCCATTTTGGTCCTTTCCGTCAATCAACCGACGGAAATTGCTGAGGTGGCAGCCGGAAGAATTAAAATATTATAAAAAATGCCACATCACCCTAACACGTCAGCATCTTTTTTTTTTTTGGTAAATAATTTGTAAATTTTAACTAAATAAAAAAAGAAAATTTAAAAATACAAACTCAAATTTAAAAAACAAGAACACAAGAACATAGACACAGAAAATCAGACCAATCACACAAATTCAATTAAAATATCACTTTTTTCTCTCTCTTCTTTGAATCACACAGTGACTCCTCTCTCTCATTTCTCATCTTCCTTTCTCTCTCCCCTCTCTCTGATTCAGTGTCTCTCTCAGATCGGCGTGGACCGGAGACAAAATCGGCAGCATGGACTAGAAGATCGGCGACAACAGCGTGGTGTTTTGGAGATCGGCGGCGACAGCATGGTGGTTTGGAGCGGCAGTGATGGTGGATTCTCTCTCTTTCTCTCATTCCGATGCTCTCTCTCACTTCGATTCTCTCTCTCAAATTGGATGTAGGTTTTGGTTTTTCTTTGAATTTTTGTTGTGGGTATTGATGTAAGATTCATGGTGGTGTTTTGGAGATCGGCAGCGACGGCGTGGTGTTTTAGAGCGGCGGCGATGGTGGATCCTCTCTCTCTCTCATTTCGATCCTCTGTCTCTCACTTTGATTCTCTCTCTCAGATTGGATGTGGGTTTTGGTTTTTCTTTGAATTTTTGTTGTGGGTATTGATGCAAGATTCATGGTGGCGGCGGTGGAGGATTGCTGTGTTGTTTGTGGGGATGGGTTCACTGTGGGTTTAAGGAGGTTGCTACTGATGTAGGTGGCGATTTGGTGGCAATGGGTCTTTGGGTGTTCTGATTCTCTCTCTCAAATTGGATGTAAGTTTTGGTTTTGCTTTGAATTTTTGTTGTGGGTATCAGTGCATCTGCAGCTTCATGTTGGTGGCAGTGGAGGGTTTCACACTTAATCCCTTGAGTTTTTGGGTTTCTGGGTTTTTGAGTGTTTGAGATTTCTGGGTTTCTTTGATTTTATGATTTTGGCTATGAATCTTTGGGGAAGAACCAGAAAAATTGATGGGTTTTCAGCATGGGTCTTTGTTCTCTTCTCAAATTTTATTGCATTATTGATTTGATTTTAAGTGGGAAAGGAAGTTGATTCAATGAGTTTAATTTTGAATTCATGTTGTTGGGTCTAATTTTCTGGGTCTCTGTTCTTGTGTTCTTGTTTTTTAAATTTGAGTTTGTATTTTTAAATTTTATTTTTTTATTTAGTTAAAATTTACAAATTATTTACCAAAAAAAAAAATAGATGCTGACGTGTCAGGGTGATGTGGCATCTTTTATAATATTTTAATTCTTCCGGCTGCCACCTCAGCAATTTCCGTCGGTTGATTGACGAAAAGAACCAAAATGGAACATGTAAATTAGTTTTAGGGACTAAAAGTGGCAAAAATAAAATGTAGGGACTAAAATGGAAAAAAACCAAAACATAGGAACTAAAAATGCATTTACGCCCCATATACAATGGTAGAATAGACCCCATGGAACATGTGAGCTACTTCAATCAGAGAATGGCTGTCCATTCCAAGGATGAAACCTTGATGTGCAAGGTTTTCCCATCCAGTCTGGAACCCGTTGCGATGAGATGGTTTGACCGCCTGAGGGCAGATTCCATAAGTTCCTTTAAGGAGCTCACCCAGGCGTTTGGTTTTTGGTTCATCACCTGTAGCAGGGTCCCTCGGTCCTTGGCTTCCCTGTTATCCTTAAGCATGCAAGAGGGAGAAACCATGAAAACATACTCGGACAGATACTGGGAAATGTTCAACAAGATAGATGGTGACTTTGATGACATAGCCATTAGTACCTTTAAAGATCGGCCTCCCAACCAAGCACGACTAGAGGAAATCTTTAACTGGCAAACTTGTCACCAGTGTGCGCCAACTTATGGACTGAATTAACAAGTATAAAAAGGTTGAGGAAGATCAATAGCAGGGGAAAGGAAAGGATAAAGTTATCCCTCAGGAGAGGAGGGATTTTAGGTCAGACCGGTACAATAACATTCGACCACAGAGAGATTTTGCTGGGCGGTCAGGATCTACCAATCCTCAGGCAGTCAACACTGTGTTCCAAGAGCCAGTGCGTCAAATTCTAGAGAAGATTAGGAATGAGTCATTCTTTAAATGACCAAATAAAATGGCAGGAAACCCCTCAAGGCGCAATCAAAACCTCTATTGCCAATACCACTAAGACCATAGACACACCACGGAAGATTGTAGAAGTTTGTGGGATCACCTAGACTAGTTCGTCCGTGAAGGAAAATTAAAGCAACTCTTGCACCACTCCAGCGGCCAGAAGGGCCATAAAAACTCAGAATCCCAAAAAGATGATACTTCAAGACCCCCTTTGGGAATAATAAATGTCATCTTCGCTACTCCAGGGAGGACTGGTTCCTGCCCTTCTAGGGTGATGTCTGTGGCTCGGCTATCTGCCGAGGGTGCTAATCCAGAGCCAAAGAAGGTTAGAATAGAAATCCAACTAATTCTAGGCTTTTCAATCAAGGATAAGATCGGAACCATCCAATCCCATGATAAGGCTTTGGTGGTCACACTCAGGATTGGGGGGTACAATGTAAAGAGGGTGTTGGAGGACCAGGGTAGCGGTGCTAAGATTATGTACCCTGACCTGTACAAGGGGCTAAATTTGAAACCCGAGGACCTAACAGCCTATAATTCACCCTTGGTAAGCTTTGATGGGAAGGTTGTCATTCCAAAGGGACAAATTAGACTACCTGTACAAACTAGTTTAGAAGTGGTGGAGGTGGATTTCATCGTGGTGGATACTTATTCACCCTACACAGCCATTGTGGCCAGACCTTGGCTTCATATTCTAGGAGTCGTTTCTTCTATTCTGTACTAGAAGGTGAAATATTCGTCCGAGGGCTAGGTTAAGGAGATCCTGGGAAGTCAATCCATGGCCAAGCAGTGCCTGGTGGCTGCCATCTTACATCAGCTCGAAGCTGAGTCATCGGCCTCTGCTGAAGGAGGCTTATAGTAATTGAAAGCTCCGACGTTGCTTATCGATGGGTCAGCCGAGAAGGCAAAATGTGAGGATTTGGAAACGGTCGTTATTGGTGATGATCCAGAGAAATTCTTTCAGATTAGGGCTTAGCAACTTCCTCTAGAGAAGGAAGAACTGGTAGAGTTTCTTAGAAAAAATATTGACGTGTTCGTATGGAATGCTTACGAGACCCCAGGGGTGGATCCAAGCTTCATCTGTCATCATTTAAACATTAGCCCTTCGATCACCCCCAAAAAGCAACCACCTCGGTGCTCGTCCAGGGATCACTCTGATGCTGTCAAAGATGAGATAATGAAATTAAAATAGGCGAGGGCTATTAAGGAGGTGTTTTTCCCTAAATAGTTGGCCAATACTGTGGTGATGAAAAAGAAGAGTGAAAAATGGTGAATGTGTGTAGACTTCACAGATCTAAACAAGACTTGCTCAAAAGACCCCTTCCTTATGCCTAGAATAGACCAGCTGGTGGATGCAACTGTAGGTCATCCTCGGATGAACTTCCTGGATGCCTTTCAAGGATACCACCAAATAACACTAGTCCCGGATGGTCAGAAAAAGACTGCTTTCGTCACCCCCGTTAGGAATTACCACTACAAAGTGATGTCATTCGGTTTGAAAAACATTGAGTCTACCTACCAAAGGATGATGACGAGGATGTTCGAATCACAGTTGGGTAAGAGTATTGAAGTCTATATAGACGACATGGTGGTGAAGAGCAAGATAGTGTCTGAGCATGTGGGAGACCTCAGAAACATCTTTGAAGTTCTTAAGAAACACAAGTTGCGCCTAAACACTTCCAAGTGCTCGTTCGGTATGGGATCAAGCAAGTTCTTAGGCTATATGGTAACCCACAGGGGAATTGAGGTCAATTCAAATCAAATTAAGGGCATTAACAATTTACGACCACCTTAGAATTTAAAGGAAGTCCAAAAACTGACCGAAATGACCGCTACCTTGAACTGGTTTATCTCTCGGTCAGCGGATAGATGCAGACCCTTCTTCCTACTAATGAACAAGTGGAAGGGGTTTGAGTGCACCGAGGAGTGTGCCTTGGCTTTCTAGCAACTTAGAGAATATCTATCTTGGCCACCTATCATGTCCAGCCTTGAAATGGATGAGGTCATGTTTGCCTACATTGTTGTAGCCCCTCATGCTGTAAGTTTGGTGTTAATACGAGTTGATCGTAGCATACAATGGCCAATTTACTACGTGAGCAAATCACTAAATAAGGTCGAGGTTCGTTATCTACCACTGGAGAAAGTCATCTTAGCGATAGTGCATGGTACACGAAAGTTGCCCCATTACTTCCAAGCACATATAGTTGTCGTCCTCACTCAGCTTCCATTTAAAGTCATACTTCGAGGTGCTGATTACACAAGAAAGATTGCTAAATAGGGCATAGTTCTAGGGGCTTTTGATATCAAGTACATGCCTCATACCTCTGTCAAGGGCCAGGTCCTCGTGGACCTAGTGGCTGAGTTTGCCGAACCCCTATTAGAAGAAGTAGCAGCGACACAAAACATGGATGGAAAATCAGTTGGCACAATCTCCCTGCAAGAACCTCAATTCTAGAAGGTATATGTTGATGGTGTAGCAAATTAGAAGAGGTCCAGAGTGGGGCTAGTTCTGGTCTCACCCGAGAAAATCACTATTGAGAAATCATTAAGGTTGGGATTTTTGGCCACAAATAACAAAGCCGAATATGAGGCTCTGTTGGTGGGAATGACCATGGTTCAAAAAATAGGCGGAAAGGCAGTAGAGATGTTCTCGAACTCAAGATTAGTCATCGGCCAAGTGAAAGGAGAATTTGAGACAAAAAATGAAAGAATGCAAGGGTATTTAAGTCAGGTTAGACGTCTGCAGTCCAACTTTGAATCTTTCAACCTGTTGCATGTCCCTAGAAGCAAAAATACACATGCTGATTCCCTAGCCACACTTGCAAACTCCTCAAAACAAAGTTTATCCCGGGCCATCCTTGTGGAAGACTTGCGCCAGCCCACAGAGGTGAACAGAGAGGTGGTTCATGTTCACCATGTTAGGGTGGGGCTTAACTGGATGGACCCTATAGTACTATTCCAGAGGGATGATATCCTACCCGAGGAGAGATCAGAAGCTGACAAAGTACGAAGGAAGGCTCCTCGGTTTTGACTGTCCGAGGATCAGAAATTGTATAAACACTCTTTTTTTAGGCCATACTTGCTATGTATACACCCTGAAGCAACCGAGCTACTATTTGAAGAGGTACATGAAGGGATTTGTGAAAGTCATATTGGAGGCAAATTTTTGGCGCACAAAACCATCACTCAAGATTATTGGTGACCAAATATGCAAAAGAAAGTACAAGAATATGTAAAGAAGTGCGACCAATGCCAAAGATTCGCACCAAACATACACCAATTGGGGGGAGTCCTTAATCCTCTGTCTAGCCCTTAGCCATTCACTCAATGGAGCTTAGACATTGTAGGCCATTTTTCCAAGGCAGCAGGAAACAAGAGATACCTACTAGCTGGCATGGATTACTTCATTAAGTGGGTAAAAGCTGAGCCCCTAGCAAACATCAGAGACGTAGATGCCAAGAGGTTTGTTTGGAAAAACATTGTCACATAATTCAGAGTCCCACGTAACCTCATCTCTGACAATGACCTGCAATTTGATAGCAAGTCTTTTAAGAGATACTACTGTGACTTGGGAATTACGAATAGATACTCTACCTCAGTTTATCCTTAGGGGAATGGGCAAGCCAAGGCTGTTAACAAGGTTATGGTGAATGGACTCAAGAAGAGGTTGGATGGTACGAAGGAAAAGTGGGTAGAAGAGCTGTCGCATGTCATCTGGACATATCGGACCACGCCTCGCAAGTCAACTAAGAAGACCCCCTTTTCAATGACTAATGGGGCTGAGGCTGTTATTCCTTTGGAAACTGGCTTCCCAACGTTAAGAACCAGATCATTTAATCCGATCACTAACAACGGGTTACTAAAGAAGAGTTTAGACTTGATTGAAGAGAGAATGGAAAATGCAATGGTCCAATTGGCGTACTACTAACATAAGCTCGAGCATGGTTATGATGCCAATGTGAAGCTGAGACCTTTAGCACCTAGTGATTTGGTGTTGAGAAAAGTTCTGGGTATTGCAAAAAACTTAGCGTGAGGAAAGTTAAGGCCTAATTGGGAATGACCATATTGTATCACCTCGGTGGCTGGTATTATTATTAATGGTAGTTTCCTTTATCAAATATGTCCAGTTGTTATATAAAGTCATTGTACTTCCTATTATTCTTCTCCTTATAAGTGTCTAAATTGAACCTTAGTCATGCCTGAAGTCCTCGGACCAGATGCTTTGGGGAAATTAATACTCTATGACATCTTTTATAAGTGTTTAAACTGAACCTTAGTCATACCTAAAGTCCTCGGACTAGATGCTTTAGGGAAATTAATACATTATGACATCTTTTATAAGTGTTTAAACTGAACCTTAGTCATGCCTAAAGTCCTTGGACTAGATACTTTGGGGAAATTAATACACTATGACATCTTTTATAAGTGTTTAAACTGAACCTAAGCTATGTAAAGCTCCTTGGATTGCATACTTTGGTAAAATTAACACTGTGTTATCTGTTCGATTCTCACTAAGTGTCAAGATAAATCTAAAGTTATAACTAACTCCTCAGATTGGTAGCTCTGAGTAAGCTAAAATCCTTAATTATTTATCCAAGTGTAAGTTTATTACTTGTCTTTATTAGATTCAGCCCTCATTACAGAAAGAGCAGTTCGCAGTGCAAATATAAGGTAAATGATTCATTGTTGGTACTTAGTCAAATTACTTACACTGGTGTCAAGGTATTGTTGTTAGTTTTTATTAGAACTAAAGTGGCAACAGGTCAAGTTTATTTGCAAATGACAGTAAGCTTGAAAGCATGTAAAGCAAAGACACAAGAGATAGAAAGGAAAACTCATTCATTAATAAAAAAAAGAAGAAGGGGGGAATACATTTTACACATTGACAAAATGTCATTAAAAAAAAATACTACAAAAAAAATTGCAAATTAAATCCTAAGTACTACTTGGCCTTGGAGGGATCTACTTGTTGGCTCGGCTGTAAGGCAGGAGCGTCCTTGGCTTGAGGGACAGTCTTCTTGGTCTTGGCCTCTATCTCCTTCGCATTGGCCTTAGCAACATCCTTGGCCACTGAGGAGGACTTAGCCTCCTTGCTTTTACCCTTGTCCTTGACCCCCTCAGCCCCTTGGCCTTGATCACTAGTTTGGCTAGGTCCTTTCGTAGCCTCAGGGAGGGGGAGAGCAGCCTGGGCAGCAAATGGCTGCTTTAAGGACTCCGGAGTAGTGGTAGAGGGAGGGATAGCACCTGGAACCTCGTGAATATTTGGATGGTAGTATCTACTCCTAGGTTGCCTTTATGTTAAAGTCTGCAGGGACTCCTGCAATATTTAGGGCCTCATCTCATGTTGTGTCGCAATAGTCCCTGCACACCTTAACAAGCTCCTCAGTAAGCTTGGCCTGTGTCTGCTCCATGCCGAGGGCATAGGCTACTTGCTTTTCGGCCTCTACTGCCTCCTTGGTCTTCTGCAACTCAGTCTTTAGATCTATGACCAGCTACCTTTGAATGGCCAGATCTATCTCGGTCAGGTGCAGTTGTTGGTGGTGATCCTCGTCTTGCCTTTCCGCGGTCTTTAGACCTACCTTGGCATTATTCTGAAACTGGATCGCTTCCTTTAGCTTCTTAGACAATTCTGCCAGCTCTTGTTTAAAAGCCCCGTGGACTTCTCAAACTCAGCATGGAAGAGAGCCTCAGCGTTGGCTTCATTACGGGCGTCGCGGACTTACTCCTCGGCTACAAAAACTTGTTGAGTAACCTGCATAAGAACAACGAAAGAATAACCTGAGTGAAAAAGTAAAGGAAAGATAAAAGTGTAGCTTCGCATTTAAGTTCAAGGGTATGACAAATTGCTTACTATAGCAAGATCCCTCTTCAGGGACAAGAACAGGTCGTTCTGCTTGAAACACCTATAGGCCTCCATGTCTCAGGGGAGGGGAAAAGGCTGCTCAGTCTTCAGCGATGTAACCAGCATGGCCTCTTTGGAAGTCCTTGATCGAGGCATTCTAAGGGATGGCAGCCCCATCTACGTCCAGCCAAGGGGGCTAGGTACGCTGTTGGAGGCGCACCTCGGCCTGATTTTGCTCTTCCCGACTGTCCACGGAGGTGGACCTCTTGTCATGGGGGTCTTTAGCCACCTTCTGTTGCTTAAACCTTTTCTGAGGACCTACCTCCACATCTTCAAGCTCCTGAAGTGGCCTTTTCTTCTTCAAGTCTGGAATGGCCTTCAACCCGAGATCGATGGGAAGTGGAGGAGCAGGAGGAAGTGTAGGCGACACTTGGGACTTGGTGGTTTCCTTTAAAGTTGAAACTTTCCCCCTTGCAACCATGAGGTCTCTCAGACTCTTGTTGCCTCAGTTTGAAGCCAACTCACCTTCCTCTTCCTCGAAAGTATCATCTGGATGAGAAACCACAAGGATTGGAACGTGGATGCTGGATTGCCTATCAGGTTCGTCCTCGGCGTTCGAGACGGGAATTACTTGCACTCCCTTAGTCTCTTCTTCCTCGAAACGAAATTTGTCAATTTCCTCTTTGAGTGAGGAATTCGAGGAGGCAATCTCTTCTCCTTCTACTGTTACTTCAGGCAAAACCTGCTAAAATGGTTGTACTATCAGTGGAAGGTTCTATTGGTATGGATGCACGACCGGTGGAAAATCGTCTTGGGATAGAAAACTAGGCTGTGACACGTCAATCCGGGCCAATCTGGGGTCACCTGCCCTTATGGCGTGGCCTATCTTCTAATACATTTCCGAAATAGGTTGAAAGTCCAAAATTAGGTGGATGGCTCGGAGTTGTCTATCCTCACTTACAAAGATTTCTGATCTCAATAAGTAATTAAGAGCCGCAACATTGGTTAAGCTAAGCCTAAGAGCTATCTACCTCTTATATGCAAAAATAGCTGAGGAGTGGAACATGATTAGAAATTAGGAATCCATCATTAGAAGAAATCAAAACAAAAAGGAGCAAAAAGGGTCAAAGTTAGAGAGTCTAAATCTCTTGCTAAGGAGCCTAACTTTAAGGTACCTTACCTGGCACTCCTTCTCGGACGGGGCAATGAAGGCCATTATGCCATGCTCCTGAGGCTATCAGATAGTCATCTTTCATACCCTTGTTAGACTTAGGTAGACATGATACTAGTCTGACAACATCTGAGCAGGACTTTAGGTAATATCTCGCGTTTTTTAAGGAGTGGCACTTGTACATGCGGACCACATCGTGCCAGGTGAGCTGCAATCCCAGATGCTCATTGAGAGCATCAATAATACCCAAGATCCTAAATAGTTTGGGCACGCATTGGTGGGAGCATATCTTATGGTTGATAAAGTAGTCATGTGTTATCCGACCCATAGGGAGGGTCATTCCCCCTTCCATAAAAGCTATCATTGGGATAACGACTTCTCCCTTTTCTCGGTTTGTTAGTATTTGTTCTGGGGAATAGTATTGCAAGGCAACTTCCTATGGTATGTGATATTTTTCCTTAAATGCCTTTATTTTAGCAGGGGAGTTCACTAGATGCTTAAATCTGCCCATCTAAACAAGCCAAAGGGAAACCACCGAAAGTGATAAATGGAGAAATAAGAACTGGAAGGCCAAGGAGAAAAAGAGAGGTTTAAAGAGATAAAAACTTACGAAAAACTAAGATGTATGATGGTCCCTGAAACCTTTAGAGAAATTTTCAAAGATTTCTCAGGGAAAAGGTGTGGAAAGCTTAGTAACTTAGAAAGCTTTGTGAGTTTGAATGCTTGGGATTTCTGGAGAGCTTAAGAGTTCATAAAAATGAGGGGAAAATGATTTCCCTCAAGGATTTATATAGAGGGTGAAAATGAGTAGGAGTTATCCCGCTCGAAATTCCAAGAAAAAGATCAATCATTGGATCTACGCCTCACCGTTAGATCTGGGGAACATAGTGCCGCCTAGAGCAATTAATGGTGTCTTGCGAGTTTCGAGGCGTCAGTGGCAATTATGGGGTGCGTTGAATGGCACTCCTGCATGTGCGAATCAAGAAATCAGTTGGTGTTATCTTTTAAAAGTCAAAACCCCAATTTTCTCCTTGGATAAGAGGGAAAATTTGGAATTTTGAGGGGCTATTGTAGGGTGAAGGGCCCAAATCAGATATTGGGCCCTGGGCGTTAATCGAAAGCATTAGTAGTCCGAGGATGAACGAATAGAAATAAATGGCTCAAACTCATGACTTAAGGAGCCGGATGTAAGTGGGATGGTGATCCGAAGGGGAATGCCTCCTCGGATAAGCTAAACGCAGATTAGATGTAGGCCCTATAGATTGAAGTGACCTTCCAAGAAGCTTCGATGATAGGAACGAGCCTTACAAACATACGAGAACGAAGGGAACCCAAAATATCTGCTAAAAAGCTGCTACCACCACATTGAATGCATGACAACTACTTTTCTAGCAGCATTTATGTGGAAAAGACCCCTGAACAGTACTGCATTGGCTACTGCAACTCATAAAAAGCCAAAGAAAGTGTCTGATGAGACAGACACTCAAGTAAGGGTTCAAATGATCAATAGATGTAGAATCAAGATGGTCCAAGAGGATCTACATAATGTAAGATACCCTTCACGAGAGGGGGGATCGGAAAAATAGGAAAAGAATACTGTAGCAATCAAAATTGTACTTATATCCAACTACTGCTGATTTATATGACAAAAAGACCTCCTCGAACATAAAATTCATTGAGCCCTATTTTTTCTTGTTCTTATTTGATCATCTTTTAAATCCATACTAACCGTTGTCAAATTCATTAGGGCTTAGTTCTCCAACCCACTCTCTACAAATTTATTGTACTGGGCTCACTGGACCAAAATCTCATACATCTTGGGTTTTGGCTGCAAAACATGTCCTTACACCTATCTAATTCCCCAAAACAACTATTACAATTGCTACAAGAAATAAATCCTATAAAGAAAACGCAAGTATGTCTTCTAAGTGTGGCTAGCAGATTTAGCTTCTAAATATTCTATAGCATTGGCTGGCTTCGGGCTTCATTACGCTTGCTCCAAATCATTCAACAGGTTGTAAAAAAATATTGTAATTTTCTGATCTACACCCATGTTCAGATCTATCCTACAGGTTGATCAATTGATGTTAGAAGATTAGGCATGATTTGTTCTGAAAATTCATTGTAAATGAAAATTACGTAGCATGATTCTTCTTCATTTTTTTTTTTACTAATGTACATGCAAGGTTATGACTAAATATCGTCAATCTACAAGTTACAATTACCATAAGTCTTTATTCATGTAAGAGCATTCACAGCAGTGCATCTATAATTTTAGCTATTGCACCAATAAAAGTTACTTTATCTATTTTAGCTACACCCATACTGCAACAGTGAATCTATTTTAGCTTTCAACGCAATAAAATAATATAAACATTACAATAAAATAATATATCTACTACAATAAAATAATATCTCACTATAATAAAATAATATATTCACTACACTCATACATCACAGCCACACACAACCACAACCACAACCACCGCCACCGCCACCACCACCACCACCACCACAGCCCATAACAAAAGAAAAATCACAGCCCCACACACACAACCACAACCACAACCACCACCACCACCACCACCACCACAGCCCACAACAAAAGAAAAAAAAATTAACCAAGTCCACACATCACAGCCCCACACACACAACCACAACCACAACAACCACCACCACCACCACCATCACCACCACCACCACCCACAACAAAAGAAAAAAAAAATCAACCAACCACCTACCACACCACAGCCACACCAGGAAAAAAAAAAAAAAAAAAAAACAAAAAGTGCTGATCGGCGTGGGACGGGATGGCGTGGGACGGCAATGGCCTGGGACGGGATGGCGTGGACGGCGTGGGCTGAGGCGTGGGCTGGGAGGGCGACGGCGTGTGGCTGAGGCGTGGGCTGGGAGGGCGACGGCGTGGGACGGCATGGGCTGGGACGGCGTGGACGGTGACGGCGACGGGTGGACTAGGAGATGAGAGCTTGAAGAGAGAGATGAGAGAGATGGGAGCTGATGAGAGAGACGGTGAGATTATTTTAATAGGGGGTTGAATAAAAAATTAATTATTTTTTTTTAGATGTGTGCTACAGTGCACATCTATTTATAAATGTGCACTGTAGCAAATCAGCAAAAAATTTTAAGTATGCCTCCACTGCTGCAAGGCTTTTTTGGTATATTGGTGGAGCTAAAATAGCATTATAGCTTTTTAGCTTCACTGCTGCAAATGCTCTAACACCGTCTTATAACTTTTTATTATATTTTAATATTTTAAAATTTTCACAGTTGAATCATAAATTTTCATTCTTCTTTAACACACCCAAATTTCATGTTAATCAAATGTTATTACTGTTAAGTCCATATATAATTTTGAAATTAAAAAAGAAAAAAAAAAACTTGAAATTTGAACTTTTTATAATGGGATATATTGATCTCTGGTCATCTTGAAACTTTGGAAGTATGAAGTATATAGGAAGAAATGTAATCCAATGATACATTTATATATATATATATATTAAATGGTATAATATTGCTAAAAGTTATTCCAAATGTAATTTGAACTCAACTCATATATCTATTTATTTGGAATTTGTTTATTAACAATTTTATTGCAAATTTTAGCATAAACAACCACCAAACTTGAACACCTACCTAAACCTAAGGACATTATTCTACATTAAGTTATAACCTTTTTAACCTTACATTAAGTTATAATTTGTGAGTTCTAGTTAACTCAATTGGTAAATTCTCTCATAGTTAAATAAGAGATCTGGAGTTCAATCCCCGCCTACATCAAAAACTGATTGGTGTTTTGGTCTGATGATAAAGAGCTATCATTAGAAGCAGATGCCATAGATTGAAACTCTCTCAAAAAAAAAAAAAATCAAGTTATAATTTGATGAGAGCATATTAGTGTAGATGAATTTCTTTCTTTGCTTTTCACTTGATACCTCTCTCTCTCTCTCTCTCTCTCTCTCTCTCTCTCTCTCTCTCTCTCAAAAGTCTAGTGAAACAAAAAGTTCATAACCATTTTTTCATAACTATTGAAATGACATATTTTGATTGGTAGATAATAATTAAATATGTTGTTAATGATGGAGTTATGTGAAAGTAATGTTTCATTATTCACAACTTATCTTCTCAACAAGTTATGAAAAAGTTGAGATTTTCATTATTTTCTTTCTTTCTTTGTGTTACCAACAGTTAGGTTTTAGATTATTGGCTAAATTTTTGTGTGAAAACCAAGTGTTATAAGTGTTCTATTTTAATTAAATTTCCAAATACTTTTTAGTGTACAAGGATTTTAAGTGTACTATTCAACAAATGTTTTGTGTAGCATGTAGTGATTAATTTAAGAATGTAAATGGCAGTAGGCAGAGTAGTTGAGTTGTGTTGATTTGTACTGTTTGTTTCATTGTGTTAAAAAAAGAATAGTTTATTGATTGTTGTAATTCAATTTGGAATTGCATAATTGTGTTTATGTTTATATTTTGAATTAGATTATTAAATTTTGATCAATGTGAAAGAGCGCATCCAATTTTTTTTATTTTTTATTTTATAAAGAAAATGCTTATTTCAACGTTTGCAAACCGTTTAAATTTATCTCAAGATACCCATACTTCGACTTTTATTAACCGTTGATAAAAGTATAACATTTTTTTTCAATGGTTGCATAGGCTGTAGAAAAACATTCTTGATATAGTTTTTAATGGTAGTTCTCGACAGTCATTTCATCCGTAAAAAATACTATTTTCGACAGTTTCTAGTAAGTTTCAATCGTTGAAAATAATCAAATTTCTTGTAGTATGATTGCGTCCTAATTGCTTTTTAGGTTTGGGACTTTGGGTTAGGTTGAGTTTGGATTGGCATAATTTTCAACCCAAGTAACTTGTCCCAACCTACTTTTTTTAATAGTTTTTTTTTTAAAAATATTTTTTATAAACATGTATTTCATGTTTGTTAATTTGATTTCTTTTAAATTTTATGACTTAATTAAAATTTTCTTTTGGTTTGGTTTATTTTTCTATTTTGAGTTTTTATTAAATTAGAATATTAAACTTGATTATGTAAATTGTAATAATTTATTGAATTATGAGTTTAAATAATTGAATAAAAACCCAAATTTATGACAAAGTGACCCCAACTAAACGGATTGGGTTGGAGATTTCTCAACTCGAAGAAGTCAAGTTGTATTTAAAAAAAAACCCTAATTCTAAACCAATTAACTTAAGGTTTGGCTTACCTCCAATACATTTTTAACTGAATGTCTCATTTTGATTTAAATACAAAATGACAAGTGGTAGTAGGTTTTGATCTTCACATTTTATTTAGTTAGTCAAAACAAAACGAAATTCCAGTTAAAAAAGTATTAGATGTAAGCCAAACCTATAAACTTAAACTATGCACATCCCTACATCACCTTAGAGAATGTAAAAAAAATAAATAAATAAATAAAAAATAAAATTAATGTTACACTTTTTATTTCATTACAACAATTCTATTTTCAGTGTACCAGTACTTATCGATGATGAGATAATAAAATTATGACATAGTTTATTCATTACAGTTTGCAATTAATGTATGGAAAATTTTAATATTTTAGTTTTCATGAAAAAAATGAGAAATTAAAAAAGAAAAGGCACATAACGTGGACTTATGTGTAACCTGTCAATCTATATCACATAAACAAGCCGCATAGAAAAGAAAGAGAAAAAGAAAGATTAATAGGATTTTTATGATTTGGTGCTGTATTCAAATATGTACTTGCCACGAAAGCATGTGAATGACATGATTATAAACAACCCAATCAGGAAAAAAGAAAAAGAAAAAAGAATATTGTTATAACAACCTTGATGGATTATTAAAAATACCATTAAGAAAACAAAAATTTATAAAAGAGAATTACTTAAAGAGTGGGTTAAACAACTTAAACTAGTTTTTACGTAGGACGAACCCAGGTAGAGGGCTAAGGGGGCCCAGGCCCCCCCTAGGCCCAAATTTTTTTTTTTTTTTTTAGCAAGTAAAATTTTTAAAAGAAAGCACTTAGGCCCTTGAGTTTTTAGCTTAGCCCCCCTCCCAAAAATCATGAACCTTAGCCCATCATCCAAACTCAGGGCCCCCTTCCAAAAATCATGAACCCCAGCCCATCATCCGGCCAACCAATGAGCCCATGACCCATGTAAATCTTAAAAAAAAACTCAGCTCTCACCCTCAGCAGTCCAAAACCAAATGGAGAAAGCAAAAAACGAAGAAAAGAAAAGAAAAAAAGAAAAGAAAAGAAAGGGAAGTGAGAGGCGAGACACAGTAGAGATAGAGAGTACTCAGAGAGACGGAGACCGTGTCGCCGTGACGCCGTGACGCCGCCGCCCACGCCCACGCCGTGATGCTTGCAAGTTGTGAGACCCATCTCGTACTTCAACAGCTTTTCGTTCTTGTTCTTCAACAGCTCCACCAAATTACATCTCTGAAATTGAAATTTTTTCAAAGAGGAACTGAGCTGCTTTGCTTACGATGGCGTTTTGGGAGGCAGGGATTCGAGAGCTTGGGAAGAAATTCAGTTTCAAAGAGGAATGAGAAGTGAGAGGTGAATAGCTGATGATGAGCAATAAGATTAAGAGTGATGAAGTAGAGATAACATTTTTTCTTTCTTTCTCTTCTTTCAGTTAAATAACATTTTTCTTTCTTTCTCTTCTTTCAGTTAAAGAAGGAATGGATTTTTTTTTTTTTTTTTTTTTTTTTTGGGTTTGGTAGCTGAGTTGGGTTTTGTGGAGGAAAGTGGGGATTGTGAAATTGTGAGCTTAATAAGTAGTATTTTTTATTGGAGAAAATATAGAGTTTGATTGTAGAGAGTACCGGGTTTAAAGTTTTAAACGAGTGAGCCTCGTCCATTTTTTTTTTTTACTTTATTTATACTTTTTTTCTATATTGGTTTAATGATTATTCTGCTATATAGTTGTTAATAGATTTTTTTTAAAAATTTTTTTTTATAAGTAGTTATTATAAATGTGGATGTTTCAATTCTAGAAAATATGCATTTCCCAATTTCGGAAAATGTTGATATTCCAATCTCTTAAACACAATTTTAAAGAGTTGATTTTGAATTTTTGGATTATGATCTCGGAACACGCAAACAAATATGAGAATATCATGTTAATCAACGTGATGAAATTTGACAGGCTTCATTGAAAAAGGTCTGCACCAACCTCCTGAAATTTTTTTTTTTCGCTTATTTTCGGCCTCCCCTAGCTTGAAATCCTGCGTCCGTCCCTGATTTGAACTCATGGTTTGTACAATGAAAATTACTTTTTACCACCACGCTATAAGACACAGGTTCAATGAGCCAACTAAAGCACAAGAGAGAGTGGTCGAGGGAGGAGTGGTGAAAGAAAAAATTGTGAGTGATTTGTATGAAAGCGATTGTCCTTGCTATCTTCCACTTCATTAGCACGAGTTTGTGGGATTTTATTAAAAAATAACCAAAATTTTCAAACAATATCATTAGTTAGGCAAGATTTGAAACATATTTCGTTTCTAACAATTCGAGCATCTGAGACTCGATTTTGCCCTGCGAAAATGCATTTGGAACTCGAGTGTCTGAAACTCGAGTTTCAAAATCGAGTTTCAGACACTCGAGTTCCAAGTGCATTTTCGCAGGGCAAAATCGAGTCTCAGACGCTCGAATTGTTAGAAACGAAATATGTTTCAAACTTTGCCTAACTAATGATATTGTTTAGATTTTATAGTTATTTTATAAAAAAATCCGAGTTTGTGGTCCGAACCAGATTAAAAATAATAATAATAATAATAAGAGTTGTGGTCCGACCATAACTACACAAAATTGTTTACACGTCAATATTGTTTTGGGACCCCAAAACCAAAACCACGCGCTTTATTACTGAAATTAATTAACCCCTTAATCTTCTTCTTCTTCTTCTTCCTCTTCCTTATATATTATTATTTCATTCACTCTCTTTCTCTGCCTTGTTTGACTGTAAAAGCATAGGGGCTTATACATTGCTTGGATTTCATTTCAGATTAGCAAACTAAACGGGTTCGTTATGGAAATTCCTCGTTTTTATCATTCTCGTAAATCAGATCACACTTTTTTGTTATTCATTGAGTATTAGATCTTTGATTTTCTTTACTTTCCTCACATTATATACCATTGGGTAACTTTGTTTATTTTGGATCCACTTTTGAACTTTCTCTTTGGGAAATTTGGTTTCTTTTTCACTTTCAATGCTTTGTTTCACTGTTTCTTTGGAAAGTAAAAACTGGGTTTTGTTCTTTGCTTGATATAGGTTCTAGCTACCAGTGAAGCCACAGCAGCAGCCATTGGAACCAACAAAGAATATGACTTTGCTTTGTGCTTTTAGATAAAGGCATTGACTTTGTCTTGTTTTTGTAACTCATTGTGGTGATAAGATGGTATTAGACTCAAGGATTTGATAGCAAATTTGGTTCATTTTTTTGATGTTGTTGTTGTTGTGAAAGCAAAAGAACTGAACACAATGATTAACAAAACGCTTGTGCTCACTTACCTTTACCTGCTAATCTACATTTTGCTTTCTTCTGGGGTCATTTTGTACAACAAGGTACTCAAAAAAAAAAAAAAAAAGGTTCTTTTTGCTATGTTTTTCTATATCTTATTTCATGCTTAGAATTTTATATTATTATATTATCAATTATGTGTATTTGGGTGTTTGAATCTTTGTTTGCAGTGGGTTCTGTCTCCTAAATACTTCAACTTTCCGCTACCTATAACGCTTACAATGATTCACATGGGGTTTTCTGGAGCTGTCGCGTTTTTGCTTGTTCGGGTTTTCAAGGTATGGCTTTGTCTTATGTTAGTGTGATAATGGATTTGACTTCCTTGTTTGTTGATAGTGATAGATGTATCTATCGAATCATGTACTTATTTTTGTATAAGCGGTTGGATACGGCTATGGCATTGTTGATTCTAGGTGTGATTTCGTATTTCATGTAATGCCAAGCACAGAATTGGCTACAAAATATGAGCCTACTGTGATGATTAATTATGTTGTAGGTGATATTGTTCTAAATTATAAAAATTTATAGTGATTCAAATTTGTGGGAAATGAACAGGAGACCATGGGTGTAGAGATGTCACCTATGACAATTTTCAGAGCATGGTTTATTGTGGTTCTAAAAGAGAAATCTTTAAATCCTTGATTTACAATCTTTTCTGTTATATGTTATACACGTTACTCATTTTTGTTCATACTTTATGCTCCTGTCCACATTGCTATTTATAAAGTGATCAAAAGTACTATTATTGTGCTTGAGCTGCTGTTGCTCTGCAGCCTATGCTGCAAGTCATGATTCCACTGTTAATGGGTTTCTTCTGTACAGTAGCATCCTTATGGTTAAGTAACTTGTGAGTCAAAAAAGGAAATATGGAATTGGTCTCCAAAATGACATTTCCAGTTTCTTCTTTCCTTTCATTATTTAATGATGTTTTTATATTAAATGCTTAGAGTGATTTATTTATATTGTTTTTAATGTGCAGGTCGTAACTCCTGTGAAAATGTCATTTGAAATGTAAGAAATAGTTTCTCAAAACCCCCAACCCAACTCTTCTCCTCTCCCATTCTTATGATTTTTTTTTTCCTCTTCTTCATTTGTCCATTCTCTCTATCCTAAAATATCTTAATTGGTGTACAGATATGCAACATGTGTTATACCAATAAGTGCCTTCTTTGCATCAAGTCTTTGGTAAGCAATCTAATATAACTGGACACTTCTTTTGGCATGTGAAATGGTGATTCTATCATTAGTGAAGCACAAGTATGTATCCATATATGTGTTTTTATCAGTGTGCACTGTCGGGGGGGGTAAACCCCTTTCCCTTCTTGTTAGATCCGATGGTTGAAATTGGTTTTGTATATGTACCTTTGACTTCAAGCAAATTAAAGACTCTCAACCATCTATACATGTGACCGCGAAGCAAAATTGTATTGTTATTTTTATTAACAGAACTGGTATGTTCTTACATTCTGCTGAGGATTTTACCAAAATAATTAGTGAGTGGCTATACCTAGGCCACTCTTTCTTTCCCTTTTTGAACTTTTGTGCCAGATTATAATTAGGCTGCTGCATGCTGTAAAATGTGGAAATTACTCTGTGAAGCTTTGGATGTTTTAATATATAGGTATTCTTTCGGCTTTCATTAAACCAGCTTTGGGCTTCGAGGTTTTACAAATTGATTTTTGCTTCGGTTTTAGGTTGTAAATTTAAGCTAAAATTGTACAATGCCTCTACTTTGATAATTAGCTTTGCGTTTAAAAATACACAAGCTTTTTTGCTTTTATGTATTATTTTTATTTTATATACTAATGACTAAAAGATATCTGGTGTGGATCCATTGTATTCATGATTTTAAATTTTATGAATTTGCTTTCTTGTTTGGGCTTGATTATGTCAATTGGTTTTGTGTAAAGTTTACTGAATCTTTATCACTTCATATTTGATCTTGGTCCTTCTTGTTTCTATAGTTTCTTGTAAGGGAACCTTTGTTACAATTGCACTTTATGTGTTGAAGCTTTCTTTAATGACTCTTTCATAGACAGTAAATTTCCTTAAAAAAATAAAATAAATGAAAAACAAATAGCTCTTTATGCATGTATGGTTGTATATCAAAGGATAAATTTGGTGCTAGTAGGCCAGATAGTGGCTTATCTGAGGTTTGGACAGTTATGCCTACATGGTCTAAATGTTCCTGAAGGAATAATTATGATAACTTTGTTGTCCTCTTCTCATGACAGGTTTGGTAACACAGCTTACTTGCACATTTCTGTGGCCTTCATTCAGATGCTGAAAGCCTTAAGTATGTTTGGAGAAACTGCAGTTTTTTTTTTCTTACTATCATGTTCTTAACTCTATTAAATGGCTGCTTATATGTGAGTTTGGATGTTTCAGTGCCTGTGGCAACATTTGTCATGGCTGTTGTGTGTGGCACTGACAAACCAAGGTGTGACGTATTCTTGAACATGTTGCTGGTCAGTGTTGGAGTTGTCATTTCCTCATATGGGGAGATTCATTTTAATGTAGTTGGTACACTTTACCAGGTTACTGGCATCTTTGCAGAAGCTCTCCGTCTTGTCTTAACACAAGTCCTTCTACAAAAGAAGGGCTTGACACTAAATCCCATCACCAGCTTATACTACATAGCTCCATGCAGGTATTTTGTTTTGAAGCTTCTGGGTTTTATCTTAGATAAAATAATGTAAATGTCTGATTGCTGTCTACAAAAATATATAGAGGTGAACCATATAAGTGAAGGCCTTTTTTTAATAGAAGGTATAGGTTAATCTCGATTGGACATTTTAATTTGATGTATAGAAATCTGAGTTATATGGTGATTGATATATATTATTTAGTTTGTTGTTTCTGGAAAACGTGTTTTTTCTAAATAGTGCAATTTATATTGCTTGAATGTATATTTTAGTGGAGAAAAGAAATGATAGTCTTTACTCTTTAATAGCTACTTAAATGATACATCCACTAGAATGTCTTTTTTTTTAAGATCCATCTTTAAGACCATGTAAGTTTGTTCTTTTTTTGTTCCTATCCATAAATGTATATGCACAATTCTTTTTAAGGCACTGCCATTGATGGGTGTTGGAAACGTACTTCTCACTTTTTGACACATTGGCATGTGCAGTTTTGTTTTTCTGTTTGTGCCTTGGTATTTACTGGAGAAGCCTGAGATGCAAGTTTCACAGATTCAGTTCAACTTATGGATCTTTTTCTCCAATGCTCTTTGCGCGTTGGCCCTGAACTTCTCCATTTTCTTAGTAATCGGTAGAACAGGAGCAGTTACAATCCGGGTTGCTGGCGTTCTGAAAGACTGGATATTGATAGCCCTTTCAACTGTCATATTTCCAGAGTCCACAATAACAGGGCTGAATATAATTGGCTATGCAATTGGTAACTCTCTATCCATATGAAGTACAAGCTTTCAATGTCAGAAATATTTTCTACCCCTTTTAAAACCTTAAAAGTTTACCTTAAATTTCTCTTTCTTTTACCCTTGCAGCACTTTGCGGTGTTGTCATGTACAATTACATAAAGGTTAAGGATGTTCGAGCATCTCAACAACCTGCTGAAAGTCTTCCTGAAAGAATTACAAAGGTCAATCTCATAGATTACCCCTGATAATATTAAGTCTGTTCAATATATTTTGTTCCTTTAACCAAGTAGGGCAAAACTAGGTATAGTTCTTTAGGTGCTATACCTTAGGTTCCCCAATTATAATCAAACACATGTTTGAATTTAATTGGAGGAACCAAGTTACAACATTTAAAAACTGTACCTAGGTTTTACCCAACCAACTATATCCTCTTCCATAAAATTTGCCTTCTCAATGAAAATGCATTCAAGTGTTCATAGAATCATCACATGCTTGAAACAATTAAAGTCTGATGTGATTTAATCTGCTTGCTGTGCTTGTATAATTGGCTCATGAAGCTGACATAAACCGAAATTTTAACAAAATCAGTCTCTAGGAATATGAATCTTGTGAGTCGAGAATGTGTGAAACTTCATAATGGGCCAGGTCGGTTTGTACTGATGCTTAGTTGGCAGGGGAACAGTGAAATCTCTAGGGTGAAACTTTTGTATATGCATGCTGTGCCATCCAAAGACTATTGGATTACATTCAATCATAGCTAAACCTAAATCTTCCCTTCTGGAACTGCCAATTAGTGTTGTTTGCCAACAAGCATATATATGATGATAATCTCAATAATGCATTTGGGATTTCTAGTTGGTGGTCATATAATGATTTGTAGACGTACCCATTAACTATAGAAAATAGTTTTTTTTTTTTTTTACTCTTTGACATGATTTGAGATGCCATCTACAGATTTTATTATTTGACATCAGATCTTTTAACAGATATATCAATCCATAGGTTTCAAATTTTAGAATGTTATTTATAGGATAAACGACAATACCTCCTTTGCAAGATTACATTTTCAACCAACTTCACGGAAATTGGTATTAAAATTACAAAAATACCCCTTTCCCTTCCAAAGGGGCAAAGACTCATAACATGAAGAAACAAATATTTTTGTCCCCTTTTTTTTGTTGCTATTTTCTGTTGATTAATGGAAAACATGACATTGCAATTTAGCCCGAGGTACAAGACATAGACTGTAACATTTGAAAAGTAGGAGGTAAACTGATAATGACCCTTACATGGAGGTATTTTCATATTTTGTCAGTTACTCTTATTTATATATTCCCAGGAAAGCTATCAAAGAAATGGCAATTACATTATTGAAACCACACACTCACTCTCTCTGAGAGGGTTGTTCATCTAGAATAGTCAACAATTTTTTTATGTCAATTGAACCTCCCCTTTGTGTTACAGCTGTGTTTTCTATTTTGGGTAATGCAGGATTGGAAGTTGGAGAAGAAGTCATCTGACATTTTTGTGCCGAATAATAGCAGTGATAGCAGCAGGGGAGGCAGTGGAGGAAATGGTGCTGCATCCGATTTGAATGTTGATGTAGAAGCACCTCTACTTTCAACGTCAAGGTTATCTCATATTGGACGTACGCATCTCATTCGTGATCCATAAAATCCTAAAATCGGCGTTAGGAGTACGTATATTGGAATAGGAAAAGAAGTAGAGGAAGCCAGTTCAAGTGCACAATAATCCTTCATTCTTTCCGGGGCAATGAGTTTACACTTTGAGAGCAAAAGCGATTCATTTGTAGCATGTGTACACTTGATTTGCCAGCCTTTAAGTTTTGTAGTTGGGACATGTGGACGAATCAACCATAATATAATCAAGGCTCATGATTTGGTGACCCAGTTTGTACTTTGTGTATCTCAGCCGATGGAGTTGTTTTCTTCTAATTTTTTTTATCTCAGTTCTTAGCAGTATCCTATTTTTACAATCACCAACTATTCAATCTTTCTCACACGCTAGTCACTCCTATGAAACCAAGTTCAGAAGGATCAAAAAAGAGGAAAAATATTCTCTTACGCTCATTTTACACATTATTTTATGCAACATCCACAATTGATGCGTTGATGTACACATTTTGATGTACACATTTTAAAAAGCGAAAAGGAAATTATCCTTGTTTAAAAAACTTGAAAGTGGATATAAAAAAGTAGATGTAAAAATTATCAATACCCTAGAAAAATGTAGTCATTCACAATCGGTGAGGATCCCTCAAAAAAATGAGAATTAAAATGAACTTTTTAGGTTGAAAGTGGATATAAATAAGTATATGTGAAATTGTCATTACCCTCGAAAAATTTAGTCATTCACAATCGGTGAGTAAGAGATTGTTTAAATTTGCTGTTTTCATAACTTGTAACTCTGTTTCCATAACTCATAACTCAAAAATTATAAGACCCATGACTGAGAGATTTGTTTGAATTTTGTTTCCAGTTATTGTTTTCATCACTCAATTCTCTAATTTTGGAGTGATGAGTTATAGAAACTGAAAACACCTAAATGTGTTTTCAATTTCCAAAACTCTGTTTTCAATAGCATTTCCGTAAATAACACTACATACCTAGTCCCACAGTCAGAGCAATATACGTGAGGCGCTCCTTTTGATGCTCTCTTCAATGACTCTCTTCAGTAACGTAGAGCTCTCTCATCTCAAACTTCTCTCATTTCCATTCCAATACCACCACAATCTGAAAGAAGCTCTCACTGTCCTCACCTCCTCACGCACTATTTCATCAATCCGAGCTTAGCCAACCCGCGCCTCCGTGTCACGGTCACGCAATGCTTCACACGCCAACTAAACCGATCTCCCCGATCTCTTTCTCAACTTTTTTCATTCTCAGCTTTTTTCACAGAAATCCAAAAGTATCCTTTACATTTGAGCTGTTTATATATCTGATTTGTTGGAAAATGAGAATTGAGTGAGAAAAGAACTTTTCAGGTAGTGAATGGACTAAATCTTGCACCCGTGAGGACCATGATCACAAAACGAAAGGAGTCCTTTCTTTTTATCTCTAAAAAGAGTTTAAATGGAGGTGTAAGTCTCAATATCAGCTACATCTTCTATTATCGTGCAATCCAAACCATTTGTCGGCATTACTTTCTATTTCTAACTTGTTAAAGGGATTTGTCGACACTGCACTTTTTGAAGGCACTTCCAAAAGATGGGTCCAAGGGGTTAGATAGTAGATCAACTATTCATGCCATCAAGGCAAAACCATTTCCTCCTTTATTTAGCGGGCGAACTGGCCAATTCGTTAAAAATGAACAAATCGTTGGGGTTGTTGGCCTGTAACCAACAATCTTTGCCAATTCAAGCTCGTACTGGCTTGCAAATGCTAATTCAAAGCTTAAAGCCCTTACCACCCAACCGATCAGCTCTACTAATTAATTTGACACTCCCAAATATACTAGTGGGCTAAACCACCGCTAAAATGTGAGGAAGAAAAGGTATCAACTTACAATGTAACATTTGAGTGGTTTGCGGTAACACAAACATATAATGGAAAAACTGTATTATGATAAAGTCTTAAGTTAATAACCAAACCACGACTATCTAACCTACAACCACCGAACAACACTGAAACCAAAAGAGTGAATGAACGAATCAGGAATTTGTAAAGAGAAAAGAACTATAATGAACACAAGCTGGAATGGGCGTTCTGGCTTTCAGGAGGAAGAGTGCAGCATAATTTTATACATGTCAGACCCATAGTCACTGACCAGAAAATACAACAGCGTGTATACACACATTGAGATGAACATACATTTCCTTCAAAGGGACATGTACGGAGGAATTTCACAGCAGCCTTCTCTTTCTAAGACTACAATAGTCTTGAAAGGTTTACACAGAGAAACCATGGTATTCAAAAGAAAGCAAAATGGACTCATGTGATTTACACATAAAAGAGAATCACAAACAGGATATGCACATCAGGCAAGAATATATAAAATCATGGAAATGTGAAGGAAAAAAAAAACAATTGATGCCCACAAACAGCGATCCTTTGGCCTCCCTTCCCTCAACTAGAACATGAATCATAACCGGATGGAAAACTGCTTCTCTGAAATAATGAATCTAATTGAAGTATTCTGCATCCCTCAGATATAAAAGCCTCCTTGTGGGAGCTGGAGGCGCCAATCCTGGTATGTCCCTGATGTTTTTGTTACTGGGATTCACAATCTGAAATTGTACACATTTTATAAAAGGATAAATGAATTGATGAAGTCATAAAGTTGGTGCATGATGCACGATAGTAAGAAGTATACAGCAATAGATAGATGACTTAAAGAGGATAATACCTTGACAACAATAATGGCTATTACACCACAGACAATAAGTAATAGAAAAAGCATGATGCACTTATCTGTAGCCACCTGAAATAAATAAAATTTGGTTTCTAAAAATATAATTCATATAAGTAGCTTGCAGAAAATAAATGGAAAACGAGTTGCATTTAGATAGGGGAATGAAAAAAGAACTAACCTGCCTACCAATCTCCTTCACAAGCTGGGAGGCCTTCTTAATTGAGAAGTTAATTGTATCCAGCTCATTAACAATACGGCCCATTTGATCAGTCTGCAAAATATCAGATCAGAGTTCAGAAGGCTAAACACATGGGAAGAGAAATAATTGAGATGATTGAATGGTCACACTTACTTGACCCTTTAATTGAACAGCAGTTTCAGTTCCCACTTCAATTGTTTGTTCAACAACCTGAGGTAGCCCAAGAGTTAAGATCGCTAGCAACAGAAATTTGAGCCAAGTCATTTTCAAAAGTTCACCTTTTTAGTGCGTTCAATGGTCTGATCGGTCTCATCCATTGTCTTCATTCCAGAATTGATAAGTTCTTGATTTGACATTGCTACAGGGCAAGACATGTCAAAGTTGTTAAATAGACCTATTGTTTGTGAACCACTAAAGAAAAAAATCCATATATGCATACATAAAAATGTGCATATAAATCAAGGGTAATATAATCTTTCAATTGTTTGATTCACATCCATTTTTTAGTCAGATGAAATTAGGGAAGCTTTTTACAATCATTTATAAAACATCATTATTGCGATCAAGTGTTATTTAGTGTATGCCACAAAGAAACTCCTGCATTGAAGCTTATCTCACATAAACAAGTAGTAATCTCAAATTCTCAGGAAGAAATCAGGACTTATGAAAGCCAATAAATAATGCAAGAAAGACTTTTATACATGTAATAATGCAAGGAAGACTTGGGAATTGGGTGAAGTACCTTGCTAGATAACCAAAAGCAGCACTCTTGAACACAATATTATACAAGTAAACATTCACTGGGTATTTTTTTTTTCCTTGATAATTAAATATAAACATTCACTAGCTAAGGAAATAATTTCCCCCTCTTCTTTCAAATTCCACCCAATTTTCAGCTCAGTCCTGCATCAATCTTCAAAAGTTTCTTTTTTGATGAACTTAGGGTGTCTCCAACCCATTCTAAGACAAGACTAATCCCTTGGGATGCACACAATCACTCATTCTTTGAAAGCCTTCAGTATAATCAAGTGCAGATGGCATCAGTTAATTCGCAATATACTCAGAATTCTTGTCTATGAATGTCAATCTATTTTAAAAACTTAAGGTTGTGTCAGTTATCATTTCATCAATTGAAGCCTAGGTGAAAACGAAGATTGGCATAATTATAGTTGACATGCACACAGCTGATAAACAACAAATACCACATATCATATTGAAGGTATGTCACATGGCACAATGTAAATGAAGATAAGTCACATATTCATCAACGTAACATATTGGCAGCTGTTTTGCCCAAGTAATAATATCAAACAAGTGGGAAGTAATCTGCAAATCTAAGGGGAGATAAATCTCACCTGATGCTACTTGAAAATTGTCATCAGCTGTAGGTTCACTAACTCCTGCTCCCATATCAAAGAGCTCCACTTTCTTATTACCAAGGGTACTCATATACCTGCAGTTCAGCAAAATAGATTATGATATACACAATCAAAGGCCAAAAAAAATCAAACAGATGAAAAGTGAACAGAGCTTTTAAGAGTTTGGCAGACTGAGTTCTATAATCAAGTAATCCGCTGCTCCCTTTCTCTCAAATTGTTGGTTATATTTTTAAAAAAAAAAAAAAAATTGATAGGTAATGACAGTTTTATTAATAAAAAGGACATCATGTTCACGATGGTGAACAAAATGTACTTGAAACAATTACAAACAAATCAAAGAGTAGAAAGAACTAACAGATTGTAGGAAATCAGAAATAAAAATACATCTGCGTAAAACCCCATATCTGAGACCACTCAAACAAAGTCACAACTAATAAAGACTTCAAAAGATCAAAATGTCTCTCAATATCTTCAAAATTACGGGTATTTCATTCCCTCTAGATTATCCACCTCAAACAATCTGGTATCATATACCAAACACTGGAAGTGTTTCCCCAACCAATTCCTCCATGCAAAAAGAAGAGAAGCAACTATCTTTGGCATCACCCACTGAATCCCAAACATCAGAAAAACTTTACTCCATAAAGTATGAGCAAACTTACAATGGAACAAAAGATGATCCACCTTTTCCCCATGACAACAACACAAGCAACACCAACTAACTAGGGGCAGATTCCTCTTAACAAGGCTAATAATGAGAATTCTACCCCAAGCTGCCGTTTTTAAAAAGAAAGACACCAATTTAGGTACATTTACACACCAAATACTCTTCCAAGGTAAATGAGTAGTAGGAAGGTCTGACAAAGAATTATACAAAGAGCACAGGTCAAAAACACCATTCCGAGTCAGTTGCCAGTCAGACTATAACCCCCTCACCCCTAGGCATTTTGGAATGAATATGCTCAAAAAATGTATACACTCTCTCCAACTCCCAATTTAGAAAATCCAACATTTTAAGGGAACCTCATTTAATATGTTGTCTTTTAGTTAAAAAGGTATAGGTTTCCAAAACTACCCTCATTAATTTAAACTCTAGAAAATAATGGTATTGATTTTTAAAATAAAGGGGTAGGATCGGAATTTTATTTATTGACTTTTTAAAGAGGACTACTTTTTGGGACATCCCAAAATGGAATAGAGGATCAACAACTTGGGACAGAGGGAGTTTAATTTTTTGGATTAAGTTACATTAAATTAGCTACCAAATTACAACTGTAAAGCCCACCTGTGCTCATACATTCTTGTTTCAAGTATCATCATTCTAAAACAATAAATTACACCAGACAAAACAGATCCCAAGACATGACCTCTAAAAGGAAAATGAAAAATTCAACTTACGTTTTTCTCAATGCCACATATGAATTCAGCTCTTTGATCTGCAAACAAAAAGTATTGCACATACAGCAGAGTTTCATAAGTACAAACACAGATAGGACCAAAGAAATTAGCAGTATCATGGCAAAGAAATAAGTAACCCATCATTTCATATCATGTATGATGGACCTTACATATAAGATTGAGTCTCTATTAGGCATGTGCATATTCATGAGACATTGTGCAAAAGATAAAAGGTTCCAAATACTGACCATAGATTGCTTCTCATCATTGAGTTGCTTATTAACCTCAGGAGGATTTCTGCCTTCCTCATCTTTAAGCTCACGATCAAACTCCTTGATTAATCTGAAATAATTTATTAAAAAATAAGTATCCATAGGGTCCGTTTGGATAGCACTTATTGTTGCTGAAAGTTGCTGAAAACTGATTGTTGCTGAAAACACTGTAGCAAAATAATTTTTAAATGTGTAAATAGTGTTGTGGGACCCATTTTTAATATTAAATATTGCGTGAACAGTGCATGAACAGTACGTGAACAGTGCATAAACAGTATATGAACAGTGAATTTTGTCCCCTCAAAGTCAAAAATGCCGGCCAAAAAAAAAAAAAAAAAAAAAAAAAAAAAAAAAAAAGAGAAAACGTGAAGATCAAAACGTGCCGCAACAAACCCTCCTATCCAAACACTCACATAATGTATAAATCCTGGACACACTAAGCAGAACTGTTATGCAAAATATTCTTCATTTTATGTTTTGTACTTTTGTTAACATTTTATGGTAAATTGGCAAATAATCCAGAATTAGTTCCTTTCTATCCCCACCCATCGGCAAAACCAAGATGGGAAATCTTCAGCTTCTGAAACCTCCAATGGCACTTGAAACCCAAGTTCAACATACAAATGATGTGATGAATGAAGAACCAGATCAAGATGCTAGGCTGTTTTTTGTTTTCTAGCTAGGCTTTGGGCAGGGCAGGATCACATGATAAAGAAAAAAGGCTATCATGGTATCCAGGTATCAGTAGTCCTTGACAAGCTTCTGATTTTTTTTTTTTTTTTTGAATGCTTTATTTTGACAAACAAACTAGTTTTGGAATGCCAAAGTCAGCTTCTGGGATAGTAATTTAAACTTTAAAGAGCAAAGCTCATTAACATATTGTAATAAAATTGCATTTTATGGGGGATATTTTCCTCTATGTTTACCTTCTCCTTGAACTTTTTGTTGCCAAAAATATATAATTCAATGCTACATATAAAACATTCAAAACATCCATTTCCTGAATATATATGATCAGACATGAAAAGAATGACATATGGCATACCTTTTACACTCCCTCATCTTTACTGTAAGTTCCTCCAGTTGTTTACTTTGTCTATTGGAGTCTTTGATCTTATCCAGTCTCTGGAAGCCATTTCTGAATGCAAAATACTTAAGAAAATATAGGTCTAACAATTCAAGAAAAATACTTAGTTGAAATGGCACTCATCTAATAATAGAAAAGGTTACAAGATCTTTAAAAATTGAAATAAACATAGTTCACTTTCGCTTGAGATTGTGCTCCCTGATTGGGGCCCTAATAAAACTATAAAACTTAGCTGTGTCAAACCAAGAAGATAAAAGACAAAGGAAAATAAAGAACGATGGTTTTCAAAGAATTGGATGATATCTACTAAATAAGGTGGGATTGGGATGTTGAATGGAATTGGGAGATGGAAAGTGCTGCTACTTTAATCGCACCAATTCATGCTAAATAAAAATTATTTTACTGCAGATAACCATCTACTACTTTCAACAAGGACACCAACCTTGTGAATAGGAATTTACTCTAATCCTTTCAACACTTACATGAGTTAATGCACTTCATTATCTGATATACCCAAGGCATATTAACCTTCAATAATGTACCACCATCCTAACAATTCAAAACTTCATCCTCGGAGCTAATATGCTTTCTCACATTCTTGTATGATTATTACTCATCCACTTCAGCCCAAGCACCTTGTAGCTCAACTGGCACCTCCTGGTGTTTCCAACGGAAACGTTCATGGTTCAAATCCCCACACCCCCAATTATCAAATTATCACAAAAGAATGTTACTAATCCACTTCAAGCAATCTAACTCTCCCAGAAAAACCAACTACAAGTTTCTAAAGAAAAGCCTATGCATTTCCATATTATAGCAGCAGTCAAAATAAAAAAGCTTCAAGCAATGTATCTGCTCTCCTTCTGGAAAGTACCACAATTAGATTCAACAAAACATAGCCCTTTTCAATGACTAATTATCTGAAGCCATCCACAATTACGTTCCATAAAACAATGTACCACACTTCTTCTTTTTTTTATAGGTAATGTAAAATTTTATTAAACAAAAGAAAACAGCCAACCTGAGTACATTGGGAATGTACACTATGCGGGCACAAATCAGGAACCAAAATTACAACGATCAAGTAAAACAGTAAGGGAAGAACAAGAAAGATAAAAATGTACCACACTTAAAATTCTTTTGACATTCCAACATTGGTAATATTGGGAGCTAGGAGAGCTCAATATCACTTAGCACTACACTATAAATTATTCATACATTGCATTGCTAAAATACAACACTTTTTCAGGAAAAAAGAAAAACTACTAGCTAAACCATCTTCAGCACCAAAGGTACAACACAGACGCAGAGTTTGAAGCCACATCACAAACACTTATTTCTCATAGAGCTAAACGTACTCTTTATTTATCCATACAACTCTGTTAATAGGTTAACAACAATGTCTATCATTCTCCAAGTACATCAAAACCTTAAGTTAATTGTTTAATATACAAAAAGCATATCCCTCTATTTTGAATTCCATACTTTGTATTCATAGAACAATTCACAAATTCAACTAAAGCATACAAGCCAGATCAGAAAGATTCAAGCTCATAAAAACCATTGCAATAGCTCTCACATTACAATAAGACAGAGAGAGAGAGAGACAGATGGGAACATACGCTAAGGCACGGAAATTATCGCGGATTTCACCGTGGATCTGCTCCAACTGAGGGCTCATCGGCAAGTCGGCCGCCATTGTCGCTGGAGATTAAGCTCTCCAAAAACTTCCGGCAAATCGATCTCACCGCAAAAACCCTAACTCCACCGATTCCAGAACCTTCTAGAACATCAACAACCTATTGATTTGCCCCATGTATGTTGTTGATGGAGGAAACAAACAAGAAATGAAAACAAAAAAAAAAAAACCAAAACCCTAAATCGTTTCAAATTTAGGGAAATCGAAATTTGGGGGAAAATGCAAAAGAGAAAAATTTTCAGAAGGCGTGGAACGAAGAGATAGCAGAGAGAGAGAAAGAATGAGAGAGAAAATCGCTGTCTGGTAATGTTTTTTTTTTTTTTTTTTTAAATTTTAAGCGAGTAAACTATTCGGCTATTCATTCCAATAATTTTGATTTAAAAATAAAATTGCATGGGTTAGCACTTAGCTGTGCGACTTTTGTGTCAGAGCCGAGACGGTTAGTTCAAGTAGGTGGAGAAAATATCATATCGTGATGAGTTGGTTGTCCCTTCTCACTTTACATTTTTGCCTTTTGCCAAATATTGTATAAAGTGCTTATTCAAGGGCAATGAGTTGGACGATATTCCTTTTAAATTAGTTTAACCGAACAATTTATTTGTTTTAATAGGATTAAATGTTTCTTCTCAGGTCTAAATGTTGTTAAATATGTGTTTTATTTATTACTATTTTAATTTAAACCATACTTTTTAAGAATCAATGAGAGTTTATGGACTAAGATTTTCCCAAAAAATAAAAACTGCAGTTAGTTGTATTAAGAAAAAGACTAACATTAATTAATTTTTATTTTCTAATAATTCATATGATCATATCATGCAGGTGGTTAGAATGAGGCTACTTTACTTAGTTTTTTATCAGAAAACATTAACTTTATAACTACGAAACGAAAATTACATCCTGAATAAGAACTTGCTCAAAAAAACAATAAGTCTTTTCAATCCAAGTTGAGAAATCAACAATACCAAAAGTATGTTTACCTAACAAGTGAGCTAGTCTATTTTCTGCCTACCCCACATGAGACAAATCAACTCTAAGAATATCATGTAAAGATGAAAGGATGTCATTTATAAATAGGACTAGGGCCACCAATGCAAGGGAGATGTTTTCTCAACCAAAACTTGGGACACTATCAATGAATCACTTTCAATAATAAACTCACAGATGCCCAAATCTCTAGCAAAAGAAATACTTGCTTCAAAAGCCTTAACTTCAATCTCAAGAGCACCAAAATTAGCACGAACTTTCTTGCTAAGAGCTGGTACAAGCTATCCCATATCATCTTTAATAAGAACCCCAAACCTGCTTCTTTATAAGTAGCAAAAACAGTGCCGTCAACATTAACCTTGAATAACGGCAGTGGAGGAGGAATCCAATTTGCTGTAGCTAATGGAGAATACTAGAATCAAAATTAGAATTAGCAACCTAGTACTCATCTATATAATTGAAGCACCTCTGAACAATAGTAGCTGCACTTTTTGTTAGGAAACCAGCTACTTTGATGTATGTACTGGTATTATCATATGAGCATTGTATGTTAGCATTGTTAATTGAGTAGTTGCTGTGCTAAATTGTATTCAGTTAGTTAGTTGAATTATGTTAGTCAATTAGTTAGTTGTATTAGTTGGTTTGTTTAAGTGGGAAATGAGACCGAATTGTTTAAAAAGAGATTCGACATGTTGAATGAAGTTTATCCAGAGAATTAACCAACTTTGTTCTTCCTATTCCTCTCTAAGTCTCTCTTCTATTATTTTTAAGTCCATCTCTTGCTAAGGAGATGGTTACCCTCGAAATAACTAACATTTCTCTCCCATATCCATTTTTTTTGTCTTCCATTCTAGAATTGCCAAGCTCTTAACACTTTTCTTCCCCTAACCATTTCAGATTGTTCCATAGAGGCTACTTTACTTTTGAACAATAATTAATAGAAAAATGTTATGTACACAAATTTTACAACAAATTCTAAGTGACAAGTTGTTATAGGTTTTTAATTTGAATCTACCATTAAATTTTTTTTTTTTTACATACTAGTAATAAGAAGTAACAATCTATTACGTAAATTTATTATTAAAGTATTGAAAAAATATTATGCACATAGCAATTTTCATAATTAATAATCATGGATATCCTTTTGTACTTATGAGCTATAAGTCATGCATGCGTTTTAATAACTCTTGAAAGTCTTTGTCATCCATTTTCATAATAAATCAAAGGTAAAAGATTTTACTTATAACACTCACGGATTTTTTTTTTTTTTTAAGCTGCAATTTCATTCAACAAAAATGAACAAAGAGACAATCAACCTTACATGCTGCCGAGTCTAGGACTCTTGAGGTTTGTCTTCATTAAAACATAAAAAAGACACTATAATTGAGAGAGAATTTTGAAGCGACATGAGCTACAACGATTGGTAAACTATTTTTGTTGCAATTTTAGAATGGATAGAAAAACTAACGTTGGAAAAAGACAATTTTGAAAAAAAAAAGGATGAGAAATTAAGGAGATGATATCATGAGATATGATATTGAGGCTTAAGTTAGCCAACGGAAACAATGAAAACAAAGGAATAATAGTAATAGGAATAATTTAGAGTTTGGAGTTTGGGGGTTCAAATATAAATAGAGGAAGTTTTATAGGTGGAATGCGCTGTCTGATTCTGTCTGGGGTAGGGTTCGAGTGGGAGTTGGTGCGCAACTTTTCTTTTATTATTAATGACTGGAACTTCAAAACTAACGCGCTCCTTTGCGTGCCTTTCTGTTGTGCAAATAGAACAAAATGGCTATTATAACCTCTATAGCCGGATATACCCATGAGAGTTGGTAGAAGCACCAAAAGTTTTATTCAAATTTACGCACATTGGATTATCGTTCAAGAATAATGCTAGCATAGCTACAAAAGTCACAATTTATCAGGGTGACAAATTATGACCGGTAGAGATATGAACTCATTATTTTTATTCTACTATTTATTATTTATCATGTGAACAAGTTGTAAAAAAATTGTGAATTTTGTTGTGGTAGTATCATTATTATATTATTCACCTAACTTGATCTCACCACCAAAACAAGGGTAAAAATATATCTATAAAAATTTCAATGTTGTTTGAAATGTTAGCGCCTTTGTGCTATTGTTTGTTTGAGTCTTTCCTGGCTTCACGACTAGTATTGCTCTCGACCCAAGCCTCCCTTTACTCTTTTATAGAGTTTTTTAGCTTTCCTCGTGAGTCTATTGTCAACCTTAATCATGGTTTTATCCATTTTCCGTAGGTCTTGCAATTTCATGGATATGTTGTGTCTAGGACGTGCATGGGTCAGGTTGGAGGGTTTTTCAACACAATCCAGTCGTTTAAATGTAGAAACCTCATTTTGTCGTATTTATTTAACCTTATTGGGGGCAAAACTATCATTTCACAATTCAAGAGTAAAATCATAATTTAATTGTTAGATTTCTAAACTCTTCATATAAAACAAATATAAAAGTCCTAACGATCAAAACTATTAGAATATAATTTATGGCCTAATCAATAAGTTTTAACGTCTAGTGTGCATATGCATGATTAGACTAGACCACATATGATAATCAATATATAATTATAGTTGGTTATTGAGGGAATTAATTTTAATAATTAAATGTCAAATTTATATGGGATTAAGCTCAAAATAACCATAAGCACGCATTCACTACATAAATTAGGGCAGGTAACTTTTTTGAGATTATTAATTTAATTTAAATGATCAATTAACATCCTTAATTGTTTTTTTTTTAAAAGTAATTCTCCTTAATTTGGGAAGAATACTTAATTATTCAAAAAACCATAAATCATTTTCACATTATTCGACTCTAAAATAACAAATTTGTAGGTCCAAAATTGGATTATAATTCAAAAACTTAACAAAAAAGTTATAACTAAAAAAAATTAGTAACAATTTTTAGGTTCACATTGGGGGACAATTTTGGCATGGTGAACGTTTAAATTTGCAATAGGCTATTTTTGTAAAAGTTGTCACATTTTGAGTTATCTTTCAAATCAAACATTTTTTAATTCAATTTGATTTTTCAGCAAAACTTTATAGACAAAACACTGTCAGGATTTCAGGCCTAATAATTTGGCTATGTAATTTGATTTTACTTATTCTTATCTAATCTGTTAGAAGTATGTGATTAAATGATTAAATTTATCATATCTTAATATCTTTAACTTTTCAAACAATTAGTAAATTTAACATGGTGTCAGAGTACGAGGTTTTAAGTTCGATCATTGTCTTCTCCATTCTACTTCCCATTTAAAATCCCACATGTTGGGTCTCAGTTATTAAAAATGTAGTTTCAGCCCACACGTGAAGAGGAATGTTAGAAGAATGCGGTTAAATTATTAAATTTACCATATCTCAATAGCTTAAACTTTTTAAACAATCGGTAATTTAACACAATCATTTATGAGATGAAAATCTGAATTTGTCATCTTGGAGATTTCCATACTCATCCAAATCTCATACAAGGTCCTCCCCTAGAGTTCCAGAGTTTTAATTTGAAGGAAGCTTCAAAGTAGGGCATAATGTTGTTGGTGGTCCTTTTCTCGTTACGTGACCAACTCTTTAGTTGCATTCCCCCCTATACTTCCAGCTTTGAAAACTCAAGAAACTATTTTTAAAAAACCTTCATTTTATGCAAGTAGTATTTCTTAACTTTTTATGCATTTGATCAAGATCAAATGACGTCTATAGCTACAAAAAATTTCATCACTAAACTTCACAATTTCGTTGCTAAACCTCACTTTTCGCTGCCTATTTATTGTTACTAAATGTTTTGCAACAAAAAGTTTCGCCACTAAATAGTTTGATAATTAAACAAAAATAGGCAACGAAATTATTTCATTGCCTAAAATTTTCCTCACAAAAGGTTGTATTCAGTGATGAAACAATTCCGTTGCCTAAATAGTTCTATTTAATGTATTTATGATTTCAAGAAACATTTTTTTTTTTTGAGAAAGAACACTGCAATTTAATTAATGAAAGCCGAATCGGCTTGAATTACAGCAAAGAGGTGTGGAGGAACATCCTCCATCCACACCGAAAACTCGCTAACATGTCTTGCATGTCTAGCAATGTTATGAGCGGCCTTATTACATTCTCTCTTAACATGTCTATACTGTATAACATTAAACTGTCTCCCATACTGCTTTGCTTCCTCTATTATATGCCCGACATCTGCTATAGACTCATCAGCACCTCCCAAGGCGTCAATAGTGTATTTGGAATCACCCTCAAGCACGATGGCTTGTAAGCCAAGTTCATGGGCAAACATAAGAGCTTTCGTGGCTGCCAAAGCTTCCACGGCATCCACCGAAAATGGTAAAGGAAAGGTATCAGCCATGGATGCTATGACACGGCCAAATTCATCCCTTATGATTACCCCGACCCCTGCCTTCTGGTCTTCTCTGAAAGTAGCCCCGTCAAAGTTAACCTTAAACATGTGATTCATTGGAGGTGACCAACCCAAGTGACGAGGAACGTGGTTGATTTCATCTGGAGGTTTCGGTGGAATTGAACGAACAAAGGAAGCTTGGATAGACTGAGCATCACGGAGAACCCTGTGGATTGGAAATGGCATGTCGCAAGTTCGAAGTGCATTCCTGCGATGCCAAATCGTCCATACCACGTTGCTGAAGAAGTTCAAATCCACCCCTTTCACGATTAGGTACTCAACAAGGTCTCTGAAACTTGCAAACGTTTGGGAGGCTCTGAAGCTCCAGCATGGATCATGGGCCCACACCGGTGTAAGAAGCGGACAGGACCATAGAGCATGAACCGTATCTTCAGGTGCTCCTTTGCAATGATCACACAAGTCATCAGCTAATATTCTGCGCCTCCTAAGGTTTACTTTGGAAGGCACTGAATCTTTAATGGCTCTCCAAACTAAGTTCCTTACCTTGGGCAGCACCTGTAACCCCCAAACCTTCTTCCACAAATTGGTCTCTACTGGTTGGTAATTATCCTCATCAAAGCTCTGCGCTTTACAGAGGAACCGGTACCCCGATTTAACCGTATACACTCCGCTTGGGGTATGAGGCCACACTAACTTATCTCTCATGGGAAAAGAGCTCAAGGGGATGGACTGTATCAACTCAGTGTCCCTAGAGGAGAATATAGATTGAATGAAGGCCGTACGCCATTGCTTGGACACAGGATCAATGAGATTTGCTACTTTGGCTTCCTCAAAATTTTGTGCCACCGGTGAAGAGACAAATGGCATCTGAAGGCAGCCATGGATCTGTCCAGACCCGGATTGAGTTACCATCCCCCACCCTCCATCTCATGCCTTCCTTAAGCACATCCCTCCCCTTTAAAATGCTCCTCCATGCATATGACGCATTTGATGAGTCCGCTGCCTCCATGAACGAACAGTGAGGGAAAAATTTGGATTTAAACACTCTATAAAGCAGGGAGTTTTTGTTTTGGAATAATCTCCAAGCTTGCTTTGCTAAAAGAGCATCGTTGAAAAGGGCCAAATTTTTGAAGCCCATCCCTCCTTCATTTTTCGGTTTACATAGCTCATCCCATCGAATCCAATGAATCTTTCTACGGTCACCTCGTTGCCCCCACCAGAATTTACGGATTAAACTCTCGATCTCATTGCACAAGCCAATGGGGAGCTTGAAGCAATTCATTGTGTAGGTAGGAATGGCTTGGACCACTGCTTTGATGAGGACTTCTCTACCTGCTTGAGATAGCAATTTTTCTTCCCAACCTTGGAGTTTCCTCCAAACTCGCTCTTTGATATAAGTAAAGCTAGCTTTCTTGTTTTTCCCCACTAAAGATGGAAGCCCCAAGTATTTTTCATAGTGCCTAATTTCTGCCACTCCCAAGGTATCTTTGATCAACACTTTCGCTTCTTCACTTGTGGATTTACTAAAGAAGATGGTTGTTTTATCTTTGTTGATCTGTTGACCTGAGCTCCTCTCATAATCATGAAGAATCTCCATAATTTTCTGACATTCCTCTTCGTTAGACCTGCAAAACAATAAGCTATCGTCTGCAAATAAAAGATGGGTTAGTGGAGGACTTCTTTTGCAGATTGAGAAGCCATGAATATCCCCTCTCAAGGCAGATTGGGATATAAGCCCATGAAGCCCTTCGGTGCATAACAGGAATAGGAATGGAGAAAGGGGGTCTCCTTGTCGTATCCCCCTTGTTGGTCTAATGAAACCATTTGGCGCCCCATTGATAAGTATAGAATAGGAGACCGTTGACACACAAAGCATCATGAGTGAAATCCATCGTTCATCAAACCCCATTTTTCTCATAACACACTCTAGAAAGGGCCATTCCACGCGGTCATAGGCTTTGCTCATATCTAACTTGAGTGCCATAAAGCCACCCTTGATAGATTTGTGCTTATTCATACAATGTAACGACTCAAAAGCCAAAAGAATATTGTCAGAAATAAGCCTATCTTTCGTAAAGGCACTTTGGTGTTCAGTGATGAGTTGGGGGATTATATTTTTCAACCTGTTTGCCAAAACCTTGGAGAAGATTTTATATAATACATTACATAAGCTTATGGGGCGAAATTCAGATACAAGTTCGGGATTTTTGACCTTAGGGATTAAGGTGATGAATGTGTGATTTAAATGCTCAGGCAATGTAGCTGAATTTAGAAAAGAAAGTACCGAAGTAGTGATTTCCTTACCCACCAAATCCCAATAATGTTGATAAAAAAGGGGTGGCATTCCATCTGGACCGGGAGCCTTTAGTGGGGCCATTTGATCAAGAGCATGCTTAACTTCTGCTTCTGTGAATTCCACCAACAATTGTCTATTCATATTTTCGGTCACCTTGACTTGTATTGAATCCAAAGCCAATTCGGGTTGAGCAGAATTGGAGGATGAGAATAGGTTGCTGAAAAAATCCACCATCACATTAGCTACAATTTTTGGATCCGATCTCCACTGCCCCGCTTCATCCCTTATACCTTCAATTTTGTTTTTTCTAAACCTTTGTGTGGCTCGACTATGAAAATATTTGCTATTTTTATCTCCATAAGTCGCCCACAGAGCCCGGGATCTTTGGAACCACATTCTTGTTTCCTTATCAAGTAAATCATTGACTTCGCATCTCAATTGCCTTGCCCGAAAGTTTATACCTGAAGTGAGTGCCTCCAACTCCGCCTTTGCAAGGAGTTTTTGTTTTATTTTTAACTCCTTTCTGATACACCCAAAATTGCGACTACTCCATTGCTTCAAAGCCTTTCCGCAGTGTTCAATCTTTGTCACAATACCCGAACCATCATGAGCAATTTCCCTCTTACCCCATTCAACCTTGATGGTTTTCGTACACCCTTCTTCTCCCACCCACATTTCTTCAAAACGGAATGGCTTATCTAGGTTGGATGGAACCAAGAATTTTGGTAGAATAAGAATGGGGCAGTGATCAGAAGTGCTACTTGTCAGATGTTGAACTGAAGAATCACCAAACCGTACCAACCACTCGTTGTTTGCCAAACTCCTGTCCAATCTCTCCCAAACAGAATCTCCATTCCGATAAAATTTCTTCCATGTAAAAGGATTGCCCTTATACCCCATATCAAGAAAGCCACATTCATCAATGGCATCCCTAAACAACTGCATCTGGGCGTGACTTCTACTCGACCCCCCTTTCTTCTCGGACCCCCTCAGGATCTCGTTAAAATCCCCAGCACACAACCAGGGAAGATCATATTGGCTGTTCAATTGTCGAAGTAGGGACCACGATTCGTGGCGTTTATGGGTGATTGGCTCACCATAGAAGCCAGTGAACCTCCAATCTCCATCACTGCCTCCCCCAACAATACAGTCAATGTGATTTTTTGAAGATGTATCCACTCGTAACTTGATTGAATCCTTCCAAAAAAGAGCAAGGCCACCCCCTCTATTGACCCGGTGAACTAAGAACATGTGATCAAACTTTAACTTCCGTTGAATTAGTTTTAGCCTTGCTTCATCCGTCCATGTCTCGGCCACAAACACGACGGAGGGATCTTGTGCCCGGATTAAATCTCCAAGCTCCTTCTCTGTCACCAGGTTCCCAAGCCCGCGACAGTTCCAAGCTAGGAGACTCATGGCTCTTGGCGGGGCTGCTCAACAGCCTCCACCACTGAATTAATTGGGTTCCGATCTTCTTGAGATACCTGCAGCCGTTTGTGAGACAATGAGACCCCATCATTCTCACGTTCTTTCCTCTTCTTTTCTGAATTTGGTTGAACACTCACTTCATTTGGTTGTGGTTGACGTAGCATGCGTTTCCAAGTTCTAACATTGGATGGCTGCTCTTCAATCTCAGCCGTTGGATGTGCTTTAATCTCATGAGTTAAAACCCTAGGGGTTTGTGGATCCAAGGCTTTGTTTTGGGCGGCTAGGTTTTTTCCCCTTGAAATTAAATCACATTTAAGAGGCCTAACGGGTGGAACATTAAAGCCCTGATCCCCAGGATATGTCTCGGTATTTAATTCCTCCACATTCCCCTTATTACACCCCTTTAATTCCGTGTTGACCCAATGAAGACCGTGGTTAATGCTTCCCAAATTTAGACCATAGTCAGAACAAATGACCGGATCAGTTTCAAAACCTCCCAGCTGTGATGTTATTACTGCCTCATTATTTGCCATCAAAACCTGCGAACTTAATGGAACATTATTGCTGTCCTCATTATTTGCAATCAACACCTCCGAATTTAATGGGATATTATTACTGACTTCCTCAGTAACGGTAGTAACGGCTTCCTTCAATTCTTGCTCACGTGAATGGACACCCTCAGCCGTACTGGTGGATCCGCCCTGACCACCACCTGCCTCTTCCATATCGGAATTCAACCATTCCGTTGGCACGGTGGCAGACCCGTTTCTGCTTTTTTCTCGGGCTGCCATCTCCGCTTGCTTTCTTGCCTGCATGCTGCGTTTCCTCTCCTCGTAGTATCCTGGCACATAGATGACATCCCTACCTGTGGATCGATAGGGATTTGCTCTTAGGTTGGGACCAAACTGTCTTTGCTTCGAAGTAAGCGTGCCATTGCTCTCAATCCACAGATTACAATCCTTGTCGTCATGATCCAAATGGCCACACCAGTAACATATACTCGGCAGGCGCTCATACTTAAATTGGACCCAACTCTTGTTTCCCTTTGGTAACGTAATTACCCTACCACGGCACAGGGGAAGTGTAATATCAACTACTATCTGATTTCAAGAAACATGTTTTGTCGAAATGATATGGAGTATTAAGATTGAAGCACCTATTGTTTCTAAGGAATGAATCATATTATGTTCTTTAATAAATTCATATGGTCACCTGATTTTTTTTTTCTTTTAAATAATTCACATTATTACACATTGTTCTTGAGCAAATTCATATGTTTGTGTAATATTCTTGAGAAACTCGCTAAAGCTTTCGTTTATATAAATAGTATGCTTGTTTATGTTTTCAATCGCGTGATGATCATGATGACATGTTCGAATATTTTCTCTTGGAAACTTTAAATGCTTGATCCAAATTTCATAAAGAATGAGATGCTTTTATGTTTTTATGACACATTGATAGTCTGGAATTTGGATGATGTAACGTGACATTGGTCATTATAGTCTAGAAAACCACTTTATCGGATGAGATGAGCGTCTAATGCATTCTCACATTCTAACTTAGCATTCAAATTAAGATCAAGGGTTCATAAATAGGGATTTATCAAATGTAATTTTGTATTTTATAGTGTAATTAGGACCAAAGCCATGTAATTCTTATATGGTATCTAGGATCAAAGTCTTGTAAAGTTATTTTCAATCAATACAATGATGTATCTCTTTATATGACTTTCTTATTTTTCATTAATTGAATAAGTAATGACTCTCAATGTAAAAACCTCAATCTAAAGAGCAAAAATAATAAGTTGAACCATCATTTTGAGAGGTATTACACATAGTCTCACCCATTTACATTAGTTTATTTCAATAAAACAAATGGGTGGAAATTGCGGTCTCTCACAATGGTGACTTTATAGGAGATATTGAGGGCTAGACTTCAAATAGACTATGATGGCCAATCATGTCGTCTTATGTTTATTTCATAATTAACATGTCATTATTATGTATGGTGTTTACTATTTGCACGATTGAAATATTTATTTTATTTTGTGTGCCGCCTAGAAGGCAAGGTAGTAGTAGTAGTCATGATCGTGGTTTTCCTATATTTGTGTACCCAGTGACAAATCACCCAACCGCCTATTATCACCTTGATACTTCTTGTTGATATGTAATAGACAAACTAATATCGTTCGAAATAACGTGACTTACCCCATAGTCAGTCCAATTAATAAAGTGCATAACTTATGCATGGGTTTGGTCGTTGTTTGAACCATGATAAGCTCAAGTTCAACACTTGGGTCCAACGTTAACGTAATTTATTATGTATTAGCCCAAGCCTAAAAAGTCTTTGATTGAACTTTTCTAAAGGATGAGTAAAAGCCCAATGCTAGGGCCCATTGTAATTATAAAAGTTGTTGATTAAACAATGTTTGTCTTGAACCAACTCAAACCCACATAATGGCCAATGCTTAAACCATGTTTGAAGCTTGAATGGGCCTAAGACAAATACATGGGTCAATCATGATTAAAAAGAAATTATCAATAAGATATTTCATTGCTTTTAAAATGGTTTAATTTTTTATTAAATTGGTTTTATTTAGCAAAAGTTTACACTTTTTAGACTCTAATTAAGCATGGTGATAAATTTAATGAAAAGAACCAATGATTTGAATGAAATTGACATATAAGATTTTTTTTTTCTTGAACTGAGAAAATATAAGCTTTTGTTATAACTTGCAGGGAATTGGTTGTGTTTATGAAATCTAACAATTACGAGTTTACTATGTTTTGAACTCTGTCAATGACTAAATAGGGATATACTTTCACATAGAAATTAGTTTATTATCGATCTTACCACTGATTTACGTTTGGTTTTGGTTCTAGTTATATAGTATGACAATAACCACAATTTTTTTTTTTTTGAGAAGAAAATCACAACTATTAAGTATATGTAATAGTTTACAACGTGTTTCTTGTTTCAAGTTTGTTAGAGATATATTAGCCTAATATCATAGGTTCAAGCTCAATTCTTTTATATGTATAAGGAGGAGACTTGATTTGCACACAGTAAAAGGATTAAGCTTGGGCCTATGACTTAACTTGCACACAATAGAAGGATTGATCTTAGGCCTATGCTATTGGGCTAATATCTCTCTAACAAAATCAAACAAATATTTGGTATCATTATGATTTGTTTCATAATGAATTGGCACCTCTCCATACACAAAGTGCTTGGGGGTCTAGGGGGGAAATAGTTCAAGCTACAAGGTTAGCAGTATGTTGTAAAAAAAATCAAAATGAATAAAATAAAACAATGTTGTTTAAAGCATATGAAATTATTGGGGTTTATGAAAAAAATTATAAATAACTTTGATTTACTTTGGTTACTTACTAAGTATCGGGGATGTTTTGCGACAAGGGCCGAAAATGCAAGAATTTCCCAAATCTCCCATTGGGTTCTTTAGAAGTGTTTATTGTGGAGAATCAAGCCCAAAATTTCAAATGTATAATGAACAAAAGGCTAATGGTGCTTTGACAAGAGAGAATCAACATGCTAATAACAAGAGTGTAGAAAAAGTATAAAAATATAATAGGTCTGAAACTTCGACCCACAATCATCGAGAAGAGGAAATTGAGAGAGGTTGTGATTAAGAGAGGGAAGGCTCCCCTATACCCATATTTCCACCCCTAAGGTTCAGAATTGTGAGAATGTTTCCTGGTTCGGTGGGTTTTTGCTCTTAAGTTTCAGCTCTATGGGGAAAACGTGGTTCAACAGGTCTGAAACTTCGACCCACAGTCACCGAGAAGAGGAAATTGAGAGAGGTTGTGAGGAAGAGAGGGAAGGTTCCCTTGTATCCATATTTCCACCCCTAAGATTCAGATTTGTGAGATTGTTGACTAGCTAAATGAGTTTTTGCTCTGAAGTTTCAGGTCTCTAGGTAGAATGTGGCTCCCCCTTGTTTTGAACTGATGAGAAAGTTTTATATAGAGTTTAGGGTGTTGCTAATAACTAATTTTTGAGTAGTGGAAGAGGCTTTTATCCCCCATGATACTAATTTGGTGTTTTGGCTTGGGTTGATTTTGTTTAGGGAAGAGTTTGGCATGCTTTTAGCATGATTTTGGAAACAAAGTTGTTTCCTCTTCATGGCTACTGTCTTTGGTCTTTGCAGGCCTTGGAAAACTACATTTGGGTGGCTGAGTGGGCTAGGTTGTTCAGCCTTTTTCTTAGAGTCAGCTGTGTTTTGGTGTGAAAAATTGAGATGGGCTAAAAATTAGGGGCACAGTCACCCAGAGCATGAAAGCTCTTTTGAGGTGAAAATTTTGGATACAAGACCTCCTCCACGAGCATGAGGTGCTACCAGTGTCCCTTACCCACTTGGTAGCACACATGGACTGGGCTCATGCAAAAGGTCCGAAAGGAATCAACCCATACCCTCTAAACCACACTTCCTCAATTTCCCCCCTATGTCGCATGGGCTTAGGCCATGCTTAAAAGAATAAATAAAATATAATACATGAATTGAGTCTATAAGGAAGTCAAGCTTGGTTGAATTAGGCTTGTATGAAATGTGTCGCGAAAATGGGTATCAACACTAAGTTATCTCTCTCTCTCTCTCTCTCTCTCTCCTAATAAACAATAACATGTTATACTGAGCTACAAAGGCTCCCGACTCCTTTCTCTACTGCAGAATTTTAGATCTTAAGTAATAACAGAAACAAACGAATCTTGTTAGGATAGTGTATGAGAAGATATTATTAAATGTTTTAAACATTTTGTTTTTACATAATGCTCGGAAGTCTTGAAACATATGAGTTTTATTTTAGTTATAATGGATATTGTTAGAAGATGTCAAATTTTGAAATATATTTTAGAGAATAGTTATTGAGTTATATTATTCATGTATGTGGTTCAAAATTTTAAATCCCCCTCCCTCACTATTTACCTATAAAATAAATATTGTGAAATTAAAAAAATTATGTAGTCTTATATTTTATAAATTTGCAATAATAGTTTAGAATTTACATCTACAAATATCTTGTCAAACATTCCATACCATTAATTCACACATTCTTTGTTTGTTTATAGTGCATGTCCAATTCTATATTAATTGGACATTGTTTATATCACAATTACAAAAAATATGCATTTAATGTTTTTTTTTTAATTTTTTTTATAACTAAAAGTCTAAAACTATGGAAAAAATAAGAGAGAGTCGCTTGAGATGGTTTGATCATATTCAAAGGAATGTGATCATTACACTAGTAAGAAAAAATGAGTTCATCCAAGTTAAGATAATTAAAAAAGGTAGGGAAAGACTAACATAAGTAAAAGTAATTGATGAGTGTAAGCTCGTCAATAATGTTCGTCGGATGGAGATGATCCTTCAACTTTCACCAATGGTCACCGGTGTGGTGCCTGCCATAATGTCTCCGATGCCAAAGTCAGAATATGAAACTTTCTTCCAAAATAAAGCAATATAAGATGAACAAAAAAGCAAATAAACAATCTCCTTTCTTACTTGTCTATCTCTCTCCTTCTTCGTGGGAGTGTGTGGGCTTTATATATGCTCTTCATGGTTCCTAGCCGTTGGAGGAGTTATGGAGGTCTTAATGCTCCTTTTGGTAACGTTTTGAGGCTGTGTAATGAGGCATCAATATCTTCAAACGGTTCATACAGTTGGAGGTATAACCGTTTAGTTGATTGCATTAAATGGCCTGGATGTCCTCGTCAGTAGTGTTGCCTTCTATAAGCAATATAAGATGAACAAAAAAGCAAATAAACAATCTCCTTTCTTACTTGTCTATCTCTCTCCTTCTTCGTGGGAGTGTGTGGGCTTTATATATGCTCTTCATGGTTCCTAGCCGTTGGAGGAGTTATGGAGGTCTTAATGCTCCTTTTGGTAACGTTTTGAGGCTGTGTAATGAGGCATCAATATCTTCAAACGGTTCATACAGTTGGAGGTATAACCGTTTAGTTGATTGCATTAAATGGCCTGGATGTCCTCGTCAGTAGTGTTGCCTTCTACGTTGTCTATCCTGAGGGTATTCTCGTCCATATAGAAGGACTCGTCCACATAGGATAGACTCACTAGTTCTGTCAGTACTTATCGACCTTGTCATCTGCCCCCCGATTCTGTGTTCGTCGTTTTAGTGACGATCATAGAATATAAAGGGTTACAGGTTGTTAAATGACTCTTGGGGTTCTGCTCCGTATTAAGTGCGAAGCGGCGGCGCTTCACAGATTGTGGCCTACGTGGCGCACGCTGATTGGTACAATTAATGCCCAAGGTGATGAGACTATTGGGTTTCCCGCCGGCCTTTCCGTTTTTCGAGCTTTTCCTTTTAACTTCCTTCTCTCCTGATTTTTCTTCTTCACATTTCAGCCATTACTCTTCTTTAGCTTTTTCCTGCTGCTTTTCTTTGAGTTGGTACGTTGGCTAAGCAGAGCTCCCTCAATCTGCCATTGATTAAGGTATGTTTCTCTTTCCCTCTCGCTTTTCCTTTCTTGGTTTTGCTGTGGTACTGTTCCTGATTTTCTCTTTTCCTGCTTCTTTTTGTTTTTAATTTTCCAGTGATTCAGTTAGGTTGTTTTCCTTTTCTGTGTTTTTGTTGGGTTTTCATGGTTGGTGGTTCTGAGGTTAGAGTTGTTTGTCCCTCGGTTTCTTTTCTTTTTGCGCGCTTAAGGGGGGCTTTAGGCACTTTCTCAGATTTTGGGAATTTTGTTTTTGAGGGTAGTGGCCCTAATGTGGTATTGACTGAGTTGTTGCCTTTAATTAGGCAATCAATTGACTGGTTCGAGGGTCAGGTGAGGAAGGAGAACATAATGTCTGAGGTCAGATCCAGTGATCTCGAGACTGGGTTGTCGTCTAGCGGCAATCCAGTGGAGGGGGATACGGCTGTCTCTTCTCCCCGTGTCGTTAGGGCTTTCTATGCCCTTGAAGAGGTTTGTGATCTGGATGCCGAGACGGTGAGTAGATTTAGGGAGAGGTTCCAGTTTCCAGAAAGGGTTCGCGTTCGTCGGCCTAATGACGAGGATAGGGCTTGTCATTTCTTCCCGGGTGAGGTGTGCTTTTATGAGGCAGCCTTTACCTGTGGACTTAGATTCCCCGTCCACCCTTTCTTCATGGAACTTCTGAGCCATTTTGGGATTGCCCCTGGGCAGTTAATGCCTAATTCATGGAGAATAGTAGTCAACTGTATGGAGATATGGTTGGCTGCTAATGGAGATATGATTAAGGTGGCTGAACTCGTCCACCTTTATCGTTTAAAAGAATCAAAATAGTATGGGTATTATGAGCTGGTTCCTTGGGAGAGAAGGACCAGGATTATTAGAGGGCTGCCTTCGTCCTTCAGATATTGGAAGTCAAGATTTTTCTTTGTGTCCGGGGATGACTTTGAGACTCCCTCCAGTCAGGAATGGGGTGACATTCCAAGGTTGCTCCATCGGTGGGGAACCCCGACCTTAGGTGCGTCAGTTTCCCTCCTTGTCGTTTTAGTTTGATTGTATTCATTTGCTTGTGGTCACTGGCTGTGTCACTGGAAGAGATAGGTGGCACTCCCGTCTCAAAAAGGCCACGTTTATCTGAAAAAAGGGAAAGAGAAGGAGAAGGCTGACTCTCGTCCATCTACCATTTGGAACGACGAGAAAATGGCAGTGGACCGAGCCCACGAAGTAGTAACAGCTGCCGACTTAAAGGCCTTGTCCGGTGTCCCCCTCAGTGTGGTAGCTGCTGGCCACGTCCATAAGATCATTCAGGTACTTCTTCCTTGATCTTTTTTTTTTTTTTTTTAATTTTTTTTTAATGCCTCTAACTCTCTTTTAGGTGCTGGGGGAGAGTCTTCATCTTTCTTCTAAGTATCTTACTCAGGAGGCAAAGGTGGCGTCTCTGACTTCTAGGGTGGAGGCATTGGAGGCGGAGAATTCTGCCTTGAAGAAGGATCTTATTGAATCCATGGGCACGGCGAATACCTTGAGAGAGCAGTCGAAGAAACTTACAGATGATCTTAGGGTGGAGTGTCAACTGACCATTGAGAAGGACGAGCAGATTATAGCAGCCAAGGAGAGCCTTAAGACCATCGTAGCCAGATCAGTACTAGCCTTCCAGACCACTGATGAGTACAACACCGTGCTCCTCAGTTGGTACTTCAAGGGTTTCGAGCTTCTGAGGAGATATCTCGTCAAGCACCCTTCCGGGGTAAACATGGAGGCGCTGGATCTGGAAGAGGTGGATCAAGAAATGGCGGCTGATGAGGCTGTTCAATCGTCTGCCACTGAGACCGAGGCTCCAGCTGACGTTTCTGATGACGCTGCTCGTACCGAGGATGCCCCTGTCGACGACGCTTCTTGACGAGTTTAACACTTAGCAAAAATTTCTTTCTTTTTGTGGTGCCCATCACGTTTTGGGCCTTTTTTTTTTTTTTTTTGTAAATCCATTTGCTGAACAATTTTATTTATTTTGAGGACAGCGTTTTTAGCCCAGCGTTTATGGGCTGTTAGTTGTAAAGACAGTGGTAATTGGCCTGCTAGCTTCAGGCTTTTAATTTTATTTCTTTGGCACTTACTTGTATTCGTGATTGCACGTTCCTCTTCTTTTTTTTGTTTGATGCATGCTGGCCGTGTCTGTCATCTTGGTGGCACTTTATATCTGTTTGTTAGTCGTCGGTAGCATCAAGGTGGAGTTTTGCCACTTAGCCTTTTCTTCTGTCATTTTATCATTTGGCCAATTTGGCGCGTATATATTTGTTAGCAACTTGCATCCGTCTAGGCAGAACTTTATTACTTAGCCATTTTTGGCTTTTTAATGATCTTCGTCAGTAACTTACATCCGTCTAGGCGGAATCTTGTTACTTAGCCATTTTTGGCTTTTTAATCATTCTTAGTGATCTTCGTCAGTAACTTACACCCGTCTAGGCGGAATCTTGTTACTTAGCCATTTTTGGCTTTTTAATCACTCTTAGTGATCTTCGTCAGTAACTTACATCCGTCTAGGCGGAATCTTGTTACTTAGCCATTTTTGGCTTTTTAATCACTCTTAGTGATCTTCGTCAGTAACTTACACCCGTCTAGGCGGAATCTTGTTACTTAGCCATTTTTGGCTTATAGGTGGATTTATTCGTCAGTAACTTACATCCGTCGAAGCGGAATCTTGTTACTTAGTCATTTTCGGCTTTTTAATCACTCTTAGTGATCTTCGTGAGTAACTTACATCCGTCTTAGGCGGAATCTTGTTACTTAGCCATTTTTGGCTTTCGTTAATTTCTTCAGGCATGCTTGTACACAAATTTTGGCTGAATAGTTCATTTATTGATTGTTAATGACGAATACGTCTTTCCATTACATCTACTGTTGGTATTTCTTCAAATGTTCAATGTTCCATGGTCTTGAGAGCCTTTGTCCGTCTAGGGTCTCCAGGTGGTAGCTGCCTTGTCTGGAGTAGTGAATGACTTTGTATAGTCCTTCCCACGTGGGGCCGAGCTTTCCTTGAGTTGGGTCTTTGGTGGCTTGGGTCACTTTGCACAGGACAAGGTCCCTTATGTTAAGTCTCCTGAGCTTCACCCTTCTGTTGTAGTAATCTGTCATTTTTTTCTGGTATTCCGTCATCTTGTTGAAGGCTTTGTCTCGTACTTCGTCAAGGCAATCTAGGTCAACTCGCAGTAGGTCGTCATTTTCTTCTTCATTGAACGCTTCTCTCCAAGTGCTGGTTATTCCTACTTCGACAGGGATCACTGCTTCTGTGCCGTAGGTAAGTCTAAAGGGGGTCTCTCCCGTTGGGGTTCTAGCCGTGGTTCTGTAGGCCCACAAGACGTTGGGTAGCTCTTCTGGCCAGGCACCCTTTGCATCGTCCAGTTTGGTCTTTATGATCTTGAGCAATGTGCGGTTCGTCACTTCCGTCTGTCCATTCGCCTGAGGGTGGCCTGGTGATGAAAACGGGTTCTTGATGCACAGGCCCGAGCAGAAGTCCTTGAAACCCTGGCAATCGAACTGTCGTCCGTTGTCTGATATGATCGTTCGTGGAATCCCGAATCTGCAGATTATATTCTTCCACATGAAACCCTGGATTTTGGTCTCGGTGATAGTTGCCAATGCCTCTGCCTCAACCCATTTAGTAAAATAATCAATAGCAACTAGTAAGAATTTTACCTGACCTTTGCCTTGAGGCAGGGGGATAACAATGTCGATTCCCCATTGTGCAAACGGCCATGGAGATGTTATCGTCGTCAGCTTTTCTGATGGCAATCATTGAACATTCCCGTACCTCTGACACTTGTCACATTTCTTGACGAACCTTGATGCGTCATCTTGCATAGTTAGCCAGAAGTACCCTGCTCGCATAATCTTTCTCACCAAGGATCTTGGTCCTGCATGATCTCCATAAATTCCTTCATGGACCTCTCTCAGGACGTATTCGGCTTCTCCTTCGTCAACGCATCTCAAGTAGGGCATGGAGAAACCTCTTTTGTATAAGGTGTCATTGATAATCGTGAATCTGGCGGCTCTCTTCTTGATCTTCCTGGCTTCATCTGCGTCCTGAGGTAGGTAACCATCCTGGAGGAAGGACATGATGGGCGTCATCCAGCTATTTGTGCTCTGGACTGCGAATGTTAAAATTTCCTCTATGCTGGGGTTTTTCTGTATCTCAATCATCAGGTCTGTCTTCGATTCTATTTCTTCCGACGAGGCTATCTTTGAGATTTCGTTTGCGGCCCTATTCTGGCTTTTTGGGATTTGGATGAATTCCACTTTTTCGAATTCTTGAGTCAAGTGCTTCGTCAATTTGAGGTATTTCTACATTCTTTCTTCTTTTGCTTCATATTCTCCTCTGATATGTCCAATTACTAACTTTGAGTCGTTCTAGACTAGCAGGTTCCTGGCCCCAAGCTCTTTTCCGAGCCTTAAGCCTGTCAGAATTCCTTCGTACTCAGCCTCGTTATTGGTGGCTGGGAATTTTAGCTGAACTCCATATCTCAATACTTCTTCGTCAGGAGTGATTATGACGACCCCTACTCCCCCTCTTTTTTGGGCTGACGAGCCATCATTTTGCATTACCCATGTTTTGTCCGTGCTAGCATGGTTGGGCTCGTCTGGACAGGTAAACTCGGCGATAAAGTCTGCCAACGCTTGTGCTTTAATGGCCTCCTGGGATGGTATTTCACGTCGAATTGGCTGAGTTCAATCGCCCATTAGACCATCCTCCCAGCTGCTTCGGGCTTGCTCATAGACTTCTTGATGGGTTGGTCCGTCATCACTAAGATTGGATTTGCCTGGAAGTATTGCCTGAGCTTGCGTGAAGCTACTATTAATGCGAACGTGATTTTCTCGATTTTTGGGTACCTGGATTCAGCTCCTTGCAAAGCTTGGCTGACGTAGTAAACTAGGAGCTGTTTCCTATCTTCTTCTCGGATTAAGGCTGCACTGACGGCTGTAGATGATACTGCTAAGTACAAATACAAGTTTTCACCTTCTTTGGATGGGCTTAAAAGTGGCGAGTTGGTAAGGTAACGTTTGAGCTCTTGGAATGCTGCTTCACATTCGTCGGTCCATTCAAAGGCTTGCTTCAGGGTCTTAAAGAATGGCAACATTTGTCCGTTGCTCTAGAGACGAACCTGTTAAGTGCTGCAATCCGGCCTGTAAGCTTCTAGACCTCCTTGCCGGTCTTAGGTGATGCCATATTGATTATGGCATGTACCTTCTCAGGACTTGCTTCTATTCCTCTTTGAGACACCATGAATCCCAGGAATTTTCCGGAGGCAACACCAAACACACATTTACCAGGATTCAGCTTCATTTGGTATCGTTTGAGGGTATCGAATGTCTCCTTAAGGTCGTCCAGATGTGCAAGCTCTTCCTTGCTCTTGACGAGCATATCGTCGACGTACACCTCCATGTTCCTGCCTATCTGCTTGACGAATATTTTATTTACCAACCTTTGATAAGTTGCTCCTGCATTCTTCAGTCCAAATGGCATTACCTTATAACAGTAGAGCCCTTGACTGGTAGTAAAGGCGGTTTTCTCCTGGTCCTCGTCAACCATTTTTATCTAGTTGTACCCTGAGAACGCGTCCATGAACGTCAACAGCTTGTGCCCAGCCATAGAGTCTACGAGCTGGTCTATTCTCGGGAGAAGAAAGCTGTCCTTCGGGCAGGCCTTGTTAAAGTCCGTGAAGTCCACACACATCCTCCATTTCCCATTTGCTTTCTTTACTAGAACGACGTTTGCAAGCCAATCTTGATAATAAACCTCCCTGATGAAGCCTGCAGTCAAGAGTTTGCTCACTTCGTCAATAATGGCTTGGTCTCTCTTGGGCGCAAAGGTTCTTCGTCTCTGCTTGATGGGCTTCCTCTCTGGGTCCACATTCAACTTGTGTTGGATGACTTCTGGAGATATGTCTGGCATATCGTCATGGCTCCAGGCAAAGACGTCTAAGTTCTCTTTAAGAAACTGAATGAGCTTTATTCTCATCTCAGGACTTAAGGTCGTCCCTATTCTGGTTGTTCTCATTGCTTCCCCTTCGATCAGCTCCACTGCTTCCAGTGCCTCTACCTTTTCTTCCTCCTTTCCTTCTATTGTCCACGTGTGGTTTTCCTTAGTTGCTAAAATAGCCTGGTAGCATTCCCGAGCTAGAATTTGGTCTCCTTTAACTTCACCAATACCATTTTCTGTTGGGAATTTTACCTTCAGGTAGTAGGTGGATGTGGACGCCTTCCACTTGTTGAGTGCTGGCCTCCCAATAATGACATTGTATGACGATGGGCAATCTACTACCAAGAAGTCTATCTGACGAGTCAACTGCTTTGGGTATGTTCCCATTGTTACGGCTAGCGTCACTATGCCTTTGGGATATACTTTGTCACCGCTGAAACTAACGAGGGGAGAATCAAACGGATGTAGTCTTCTTGGATCCAGTTTCAGTTGCTGGAATGTAGGAAAGTAAATGATGTCAGCAGAATTACCGTTGTCCACGAGGATCCTTTTGGTGTTGAACCCTTCTATGGTAAGCATCACGACCAAAGGGTCATTATGAGGCTGTTTCACTCCTCTAGCGTCATTCTCATTGAAGGTCATATCCTGATCAGTTCGTCTGTACTTAGGCGGGGGCACTATGTGGACGTTATTCACCTGTCGTTGATGTGCTTTCTTAAGTGATTTGAATGAGCCTCCTGTGACAGGCCCCCCTGCTATTGTCTGTATTTCCCCGATCACATTTTGAGGAGGCTGGGACTGACGGCTTCCGCTCTTGGACGAGGACTCATGTTGGCCTTTGTTTTCGTCTCGGAATTTGTTGTATTCTCCCTTCTTTATAAACTTCTGCAACTTCCCTTTTCGTATCAATTCCTCTATTTGCTCTTTGAGATCCCTACAATTTTCGGTGTAATGGCCATGGTCTTTGTGAAATCGACAATACTTACTCCTGTCACGGCCGCTAGGGGACGAGTCCAATGGCCGTGGCCATTTAAGGTAGTGTTCGTCTTGAATCTGCGTCAGAATTTTGTCAACAGGCATAACAAGAGGGGTGAATTTTACCGTTCATGGACTTTTATCATCTTTCCTTCTGACTCTGTCATTATTTCGATGATCCGGACGGTCCCGCTTTTGTCCTCTACGGTCGTCTTCCCTTCTCCCTTTGTCCCCTGTTCTATCTCCATCCCTGATAGCAGCCAACGCGTCCTCAGCGTTCATGTACTTCTGCGCTTTAAGGAGCATTTCAGCCATCGTCTTTGGGGGGTTCTTCGCGTGTGAAGTAACGAGCTCTTTGGATTTCAACGCTGCCTTGAAGGTCGTCAACTGCACCATATCGTTAGCCTCGTCTACCTCCAGTATCTCCCTGGTAAAGCGTTCCACATATGACCTCAAGGTCTCCTTCTCTCCCTGCCTGATAGTGAGCAAGTGATCCGCGGTTCTCTTTGGTCGTTGTCCTCCAATAAAGTAATGTAGGAAGGCGTTGCTCAACTGCTCGAATGTGTCGATGGACGACGTTGGCAACTTAGTGAACCACTCCCGGGCAGCTCCCTTGAGTGTTGTTGGGAAGGAACAACATAATATTTCATCTGGGGGCTGCTGAAGTCCCAGGGTCGTTTTGAAGGTATTTAGGTGATCTTGGGGGTCCTTCAGCCCATCAAAGGGCTCGAGCTGAGGTAGCCGGAATTTTGACGGCACTGGACAGTCGAGGACCGCTGTTGTGAATGGCGAATCCGTCGCCCGAACCATCCGATCCACACTCCGCTCTATTTTCTCCTTGATGGCATTCCTAAGTTCGTCCATCTCCCTCCTCATCTCCCGAAGAAGGTCTGAATTTTACCCGGTGGGAGTGTTTGGCCCTCTATAGTCACTTCTCCTGTGGCTATCCCCTTCGTCTTCCTGATTCCCTCTCAAACGATTTTCCTCCTGCTGAAGCCGTAGCGTCATTTCCTGGTTTTGCCTAGTCAGCTCTTCAACTGTGGCTGCGAGGGCCTGAACTTGCTGAGCTAGGGCTGCAGAATCTTGATTGGATTCCATCCGAAAGAATAAGGATAGGAAACCACTATTTCGAGTTTAAACACGAAAATGTCGATTCCCACAGACGGTGCCAAACTGATGAGTGTAAGCTCGTCAGTAATGTTCGTCGGATGGAGATGATCCTTCAACTTTCACCAATGGTCACCGGTGTGGTGCCTACCACAATGTCTCCGATGCCAAAGTCATAATATGAAACTTTCTTCCAAAATAAAGCAATATAAGATGAACAAAAAAGCAAATAAACAATCTCCTTTCTTACTTGTCTATCTCTCTCCTTCTTCGTGGGAGTGTGTGGGCTTTATATATGCTCTTCATGGTTCCTAGCCGTTGGAGGAGTTATGGAGGTCTTAATGCTCCTTTTGGTAACGTTTTGAGGCTGTGTAATGAGGCATCAATATCTTCAAACGGTTCATACAGTTGGAGGTATAACCGTTTAGTTGATTGCATTAAATGGCCTGGATGTCCTCGTCAATAGTGTTGCCTTCTACGTTGTCTATCCTGAGGGTATTCTCGTCCATATCGAAGGACTCGTCCACATAGGATAGACTCGCTAGTTCCGTCAGTACTTATCGACCTCGTCAGTAATAATAATAATAAAAAGAAGACTTCTAAAAAAAAAAAGTAACTGAAAATATGACTTTAGATAGAATATAATGAAGAAAAAGAAATTAAGAATACATGTGACAGAATCCTATCTAATATGTTAATCCATAATCAACCCCAAAATTTGGGATTAAAACTTGTTATTATTGTTGTTGCTTATTATTGTTGTTAAACTAATGTTGTGATATAAAAAATGTATTTTTGAATAGGGGATTATCTGTATATTTGATAATATGACAGTAATTAAAAAATTAAAACATATATTTTGTAGAAAATTTGACAAGATAAATACAATAGAAAAGGTGAATGACTTGTCTCTTTTATATTCTTAACATGAAAGAAAAGGGCACTATATAATATGGTATCTTTCACTTTATATTTTCTCAAAAAAAAAAAAAAAAAAAAACTTGTATTAGATAGATTAAGAAGGAATGTCCTAGAAAGGCATGGCTAGACAGAGATGAATACGTTCACCATCTTAGCTACTTTCAATAAAATTGAAGGGCCTTCCTTTGGTTGAAAATATATACATAATGAAAGTAAAGAGGGAAGAAATGGACAAAATGATCTACTCATTCTTCAGCAATTTGGATTCTACCCTTGATAATTCCCCCAAACATATAATAATAGACACCACTAATTAAATTTATGGAGATCTACTATTCATGTGAAAGAAATGAGTATCATGTGATTGTACTTGGAGAGCATCTCTAATAATTTTTCCTTGAATAATGTAATTTTGATAACCAATATAAAGCAAAGCCATTGCCCCAATTATATCAAAGATTCAAAATGACAAGTAAGGGTAAGCATCTAACTACCAATTTGATAAACCCTAGTTAAAATTGATTTAATAAATGAGATCTACTATTATATAAGATGGGTAGAGTTTTAATTTTTAGCAAACTCCACTTTGCTCCCCTCCATTCAAACTTGTTAGAAATACTGTATGATTGTATTGTATTTCTTAATCAAAGAATATACATGGATACCTTTATATAGGAGGCATATGAGTGCAATACAAGTAAATATGTGTGCGGTACAAACAAGAGCGTAGTACAAGACTGTGTACTATACAAGTAATCTAGCTGGGCCTAAAGCCCACTATATTATACACGTTAACGGGCCCCCCCTCAAACTCAAGGTGAATGTGAGATCAGCTTGAGATTGTCAACCAAATTACGAAGGCGTCCCTTAGGATGGGATTTGGTGAAGATATCAGCAAGTTGATCTTTGGAGGAGACTGAGAAGAGCTTGAGATCACCATGGACTAGATGATAACGGATAAAATGACAATCAATCTTGATATGTTTAGTCTGTTCATGGAAGACATCATTGTGAGCAATATGAATGACACTTTAGTTGTCATAATAAAGAAGAGTAGCAGAGGATGTGGACACACCTAAATTCTTAAGAAGCCATCGTAGCCAAAGGAACTCATATGTCATATAAGCAAGGGCATGATATTCTGCTTCAGTACTAGAGCGGGCTATAAAAGTTTGCTTCTTACTTTGCCAAGAAATCAAAGAAGAACCAAGAGGAAAACAATAATTTGTAGTGGACCTACGATCAGTGAGATCTCCTGCCCAATCAGCACCAGAGAATGCACGGAGTACAAGAGGAGACTGAGTTGAGTAGAAAAGGCCAGGAAAGAGGGTGCCTTTCAAGTATTGAAGAATGCACAAAATAGCAGCATAGTGAGTCGATCATGGAGCAGATAGATACTGGCTCACCTGATGAACAACATAGCAAATAACTGGGCCAGTAACTGTGAGATAAACTAGGTTGCCAACCAATCGTCTGTAAAGAGAGGGATTAGATAATGGTTTCCCCCCCGAGGGTGTCAAATGCGCATTAAGTTCAACTAGAGTGTCAACAATCTTGCTGTCAGTGAGTCCAGCTCGAGATAAGAGGTCAAAAGCATACTTGGCTTGAGTAATATAAAGACCATTGTGGAACGAGTGATTTCAAGACCCAAGAAATAGTTGAGATGTCCAAGATCTTTCATTTCAAACTGCTGACTGAGAAAATCCTTGAGTTCTTGAATGCCATTAAGGTCATCACCAGTTATGATCATATCATTCACATAGAGGAGAAGCAAAATGGTGCCTTTATTATTGCGACGAAGAAATAAGGCAAAATCATAAGGACTGGTAGTGTAACCCAAGCGAAAGATGGTGGAGCTAAACTTGGCAAACCAAACTCGTGGAGCTTGTTTAAGGCCATAAAGTACATGTCGAAGGTGATAAACCTTATTTGATTCAACAGATAGACCAAGAGGAGGTTGCAAATAGACTTCTTCATTTAGATCCCTATTAAGGAAGGCATTTTTAACATCCATCTGAAAAATGTCTCATTTACTAGCAGCGGCAACAGCTAGAAAGGCACGAATGGAAGAGATACGAGCAACTGGGGCAAAAGCATCTTCATAATCAATCTCATACTCCTGTATAAAACCTTTTGCAACCAGACGAGCCTTGTAGTGCTCAATGGACCCATCAGAGTGAGTCTTGATCTTATAGATCCACTTACAACCAACCACAGACTGTCTAGGAGGGAGAGTAACCAGATCTCAAGTATGGTTTTTGGTTAATGCATCAAGTTCCTCTTTTATTGCAATCTTCCGTAAAGGGTCGGTGGAGGCCTCACGAAAGGTTTGAGGCTCGTGAAGTGTAGCAAGGGCAGTGTAACAATGATAGTCAAGTAAATGTGCAGGAATGAATCTTACTCGGGTTGAGTGGCGAAGTAGAATGTCTTGTGGAGGATCTTCAGGCAGAGTAGGAGCGGGGGACCCAGGCTCAAGGTGGGGTAGCTCGTCATCAACCTGTTCATCTTCAACATGTCTAGGAGAAGCATCAAAAATATCTGGAGAGAAGTTCAAAGGAGGATCAAGATTATTTGTAGAAGGAACATGAGACTCATCTGGAAAATTTTCTAAAACAAAGGAGTTAGTCAGGGAAGAACGAAAATGAGAGAGTTCGACAAATAAGCGGTATTCCCAAAAGACAACATTACGGGAAACTCGGAGATGATGAGAGATAGGATCATAACAACGATACCCTTTTTGAGCTTCGTCATAACTAAGGAAACAACAAAGTCTAGATAGAGGTTGAAGTTTGTTGTGCTCATGAGGCTAAAGGAGAACAAAATAAGCAGATCCGAAGGAGCGAAGGTAATGATAGTCAAGGGGTGACCCAAAAAGATGCTCATACGGAATCTGATTATAGATGACAGCACTTGGAAGGCGATTAATAGTATGAACAACATGAAGAGCGGCTTCACCCCAAAATGGGGCAGGAACTTTGGCAGAAAGAAGAAAAGCACGAACAGTGTCAAGAATATGACGAAGTTTTCTTTCGGCTCGACCATTTTGCTGAGAGGTACCTGGACAAGTAAGATGATGTACAGTGCCATAGGAATGTAACAGAGCTTGAAAAGTATATTGAGTATATTTAAGAGCATTATCAGATTGAAAGGTTTTGATGCATTTGGAGAATTGTGTTTCAACCATATTTGCAAAGTCACTGTATATTGGTAAGATTTCAGAACGGGATTTCATAGGAAAAAACCAACTATAATGAGAATAATTATCAATAAAAATAACAAAATATCGAGATCTACCAATACTAGTAACAGGAGAAGGACCCCAAACATCATAATAAATTAACTCAAAAATACTATTAGAGATAAAGTCACTATCATTGAAAGGTAAAGCTGGCTGTTTTCCTAACTAGCAAGAAGTACAATCAAAATTGTCTTTGGACACAAAACCCAACAGACCCTGAGAAGCTAATTGTTGTACCCGAGAAGATGGGGCATGACCAAGACGAGAATGCCAGAGTGCGAGAGAAGGTAAGGAGGAAACCGCAGCAGCTGCAACAGCAATAGAAACAGGAGCAACAGGTGGAAGATGAAGATTGTCCACGGGGAACATACGCCCAACTCTAGGACCAGTCCCAAGCTCTTGCCCCGTCCTCGAATCTTGCACAATACACCTAGAATAGTAAAAAATAAGGTGATATCCTAGTTCAGCTAATTGTCCCACAGAGCATAAATTATAGGATAGGCCAGGTACATGAAAGACCCCAGGAATAGAGAAGTTGGAGGTCGAAACAAAACCTAGACTATTCCCATGCATGGTGGAACCATTAGGTATATGAATATTAAGAGGATTTGGTGCAAGGTCAAGTTTAGAGAATAAGGACGAGTGAGGTGTCATGTGATTGCAACAAGCAGAATCAAAAAGCCAAGTTTGAGACTTACCAGGTAGAACTGAGAGAGCAGTAGAAAGAGATGCATTACCAGTCATACGAACAGCCTTAGCTATGATATCCTGTAATTCAGTGGGGGAGAGGTTGATAGTGGATCCAAAAGATTGGGACTCAGCTGAAATGGAAGGCATTGGCAGAGTAGGCTCAGTATTTGTAACAGCAACAATGGATTTGTTGTGACGGTAACAAGTCTCAATGGTGTGGCTAGGACGCTTGCAATAGTTGTAGAACTTTTTGTTGGTTTGCTTATGACGATTGCTAGAGCCAGAGGAATCACCTGATTGCTGAGGTTGCTCTATAGGAGAAGTAGAAGGAGTAATAGCCAGAACATTCAGCTTATTTTAAGTTTGAAGTGTTGCAAGACGCTTCTTCTTTGACCAACTCATTTACAACAGTATCAAGAAAGGGAGGAGGACTTCGATTAAGAAGCTGACCTTGGATGGGCTCAAAGTCCTTGTGCAATGACATCATGAATTCATAGAGACGAAATTTATCTCTAATGGTTGCATATTGCTGAACATCCTTTGAGCATGCCCAAGTTGGATCAGAAAGGTCAATTTGGTCCCAAATGAAGCGAAACTGGTCATAGTAGTCATTGATGGATTGCCCTGGTTCTTGCCTGAGTTGATGCAATTCAACCACTAACTGATATTTCATGGATCCGTGAGTAGTGAAGTACCTTTTGGCCAACATATCCAATGCTGATTTTGCATTATCAAAGCTGCCCAATAGATTAGCGATGGAAGGAATGGAAGTGTTCCGAATCCATGTGAGGATCATGTGGTTGTGACTATCCTATTCAATCATGCGATTGAGGAAGGTAGCATCTTCTTCACTTGCCCCTTTGACAGGAATAGTGATTGCACCGGTATAATAATGCCAGAGCATGCGACTCTTAAGAAAACTGCGCATAGCTTGAGACTAAGATAAGTAATTCCTATTTCCCTCAAATATAGTATTAATGGGGCGAGGAAGAAAAATATCCTTTTTATCCATTTAGAGACACAATATGCAAAAACAGACTGCAAAAATGAAATCTACGTGAAAAACTGGGTAAGGAGAACCTGGACTGAAAAAGTCAACGATCAACGACCCGGTCAAAGTCAACGATAAAAGGCAGTCAACGGTCAGCGTAGATGACGTCAGCAGGATGACGTGGCACTGACGTCAGCAGGTGATTGGATGTTGACATAAGCTAGGGCTAACGTGGCATTGATGACGTCACGGGTGATGTCAGCTTGAACTGAGGATGGCGCGTGTGGCGTGTGGGTCGCTGACGCAGAAACTTCAGGTAGCGCGTGAGGGCGCGTGTGGTCTTCGATGACTGCGAGGCTTTCACCGACGGGTAGATCGGTTCAAGACGATCTTAGTGATACCTCCAGAAATGTGATCGGAGCAATATTTGCAGCAGGATGACACGTGCAGTGATCTGTGCGGTGTTGGACTCCTCAACGACAACGGCCGCAGGTCCAAAACCCGAAGACAACAGCTGGAAGACGTCGGGGGTTCAACGGTGAGAGGCTACAGCGACTGATGTGATGGCGGAAGCGATGTTGAGAGTGGAGTAACACTAATAAAGACAGGACTGCTAAGAAAATGTCAGAGCAGTGGCTCTGATACCATGTTAGAAATACTGAATGATTGTATTGTATTTCTTAATAAAAGAATATGTATGGATGCCTTTATATAGGAGACATATGAGTGCAGTACAAGTAAATATGTATGCGGTACAAGCAAGAGTGTAGTACATGACTATGTGCTATACAAGTAATCTAATTGGGCCTAAAGCCCACTATATTATACACGTTAACAAAACTGACCATAAAAAAGAAGTAAACAAAACTCCAGGGCGGCCATGATGATCATCATCACAAATTTGTTCACCTTCTCCCATGGTTACACCTAACATGGTGGGCATTCTTTGTAGTTAAAGACTTGTTAGGTGTGGGTGAGTGTCAATCTTGACCTTATTGTTAGTATCAGCCTAGCTATTTATTGAGTTGCGGCTCACTCCAAAGAATTTTAGTCATTTTACCAATCTCATATTTACTTTCTGGCATTTCATTTTAGGGAATGCTTGCAGCATGCTTCGTTTAGATGAGTTTATTTTCCATTTAAAAAAAAGAAGTTATTATAATCAATTTTTTATTTCTATAATATGCATTTACTTCCTTTCAGACTTAGATACTGGTGATGCAGATGCAAATGGGTAACTGAGTAATTAACAAGTATATTAATTGGGGACAGCAACAAAACTTGTACTTCCTAACTAAACTACTAAAAATTGGGGACAGCAACAATAACGTGTACAAAGGTGAGATAAGGAAAAATGATTGGTCAGTGGGCCAGAAACTCCCCTGTATTTTAGGGCGGGATTGCCGTCGATGGGACACAAGAACAGTTCAGTCAGTTGCTTAACTCTTGACTCCAAGGAGACATCATCCCATGCACAAAAGTCATTTGGTTCACACGTTTCACAACACAAAATATTAACATGGCAGTTTGTTTCATGCTAATTTTTGAACGAGAGTATGTTTGCCACAAACTATTAGCTTTTAATTTTGTTTTTATTTATTTTTTTCAGTTTCTTATTATAATTTAAATTTAACAAAAGGATTTAAAAATAATAATTTAGTTTTAAATTTTTTGTCACATATTTAAATAAAAACTAAAAAAAATTATACCTTTTGTATTATACTGAGTAAATAAGTTAATAAAAAAAACTACAAGATACCTAAACGATACTAAAGGGGCTGTGTTCTTCGTTGCTTTTTTCTATTTTGATTTTTACTTTTGTTGCTTTTGTTGTAACTTGTAAGGTGTTGTCTAGGGCTGTAAATGAGCTGAGTTTTGTCGAGTAATGAATGTTCAAACTCAGCTCAATAGCAAAAATAGAATATTCAAGCTTGACTTGAGCTTGATACAAGCCTACAAATAATATTCAAGTTTGAGCTCGTTATAAAGTATAAAAACTTGAGCTTGGCTTGGCTTGTCTTGTCTTGATTCATTAGTCAAGCCAAGTTCGAGCTCAATATCAAGCCCAAACTCAAGCTCAATATCATGCTTTTGAGCTTGAGATCCAACATAAGTTTATTGTCAAACCTATATCAAGTTTATTATCTAACTTATTTGATTTGGATGAGGGGTCTCAACTTATAATTAATTAAATTTTTAGAAGGATATGAGTTTACTTGTCAAGCTTATATCAATTTTATTACCAAACTCATAAATAAGCCTAGGCTCAACTTGTTTTGTTACTTTTGTATCGAGCCTTGGTGTTCAAGAACTTGTTCATGAACAACATTTTTTTAATTGGGCTCGGCTTGTTTATTAAACAAGCCTAAAACTAAAACTTAAGCTTGACTTGTTTTTAAACAAACAAACATGAACGAGCTTTTTATCGAGCTAAGTTCGAGCTTTTATGAACAGCTTGGTTCATTTATAGCCTTAGTGCTGTTCGAAGGTTCAATCTCAAGAATTTTGTAACTCAGTGTCATAGTCTACTCTCATTTATTAGGGACAGAGCTAGCTCAAGGCATTGTGGGGCCTAAGGTAACTACTTTAAGTAGGGTCTATTCTTATATTTTGAATATTAATAAAAATTTTATTTAACTTTTGGTATTTTTAATTTAAAATCTATTTTTTTATATGCAAAATTATGAATTAAAATGAATTAATCATATTACTCAATGACTATACAACTAAATTAAACACTATTTATTGAGTAAAACAACCAAATACTACAAAATTAAGATTGAAAATTTTAACAAAATTATATATTTAATATCTCTAATTAAACTTTGAGCATAAATTTATTTACTAGTGGGAAATAATGAGTTCTTTCAGCATTTGTGTGTGAAAATTAATGAGTTCTACACTAAAACTAATAAAAACAAACAATCATTATCACGTCCAATGAAAAGATTTTACTCTTTCGGGTTTTTTTTTTTATAAAAAAAATTACTTTTTAATTATTGGTAAATATTTTAGACTTTATTAATATCCTATTAGTAAAAATTTAAGGGCCTTATTTTCATTGAGGCCTTAGGTGGTTGTCTAGTTGCCTCATGCCTTGAGCCGGCATTGATTAGGGAAGCCAAACTTTAGTTAGGAAATACAAGTTTAGTCAAACTTTTTGTAATATTAATCTCTGATACTACGTTGTCATCCATGTCTTGTCATCCATGTCTTCCACTCTTTCGGGATAATTTAGATTAATGCTACACCATACCTAGTAGCTGAGGTGAAAGCTTCTGATTAGGGCTTGCAAGTGTTTGATATTCACACATTCTTAGCAGAAAGGGGACCACAGAGTCAAGGACCCCTAGCCAGCAGCCACTAACCCTCTAGCATACAAAAACAACACAGCTTGTGGTTGAAATCACAGCGAGGTACATGCGTTTTATGTAACAGTGAAATACAAAAAAGTCTTGGCCTTTGTTTTCTACGCTAATATATATCATCACGTTTTTTTTTTTTTTTTTTTTGCAGTTTTTCTATATTTTGTATTTTTTAGACAATAAATAGAGACATTTACTTTTTATTTATTTACTTTTTCAAATACATCTTTCAACAGATTCTTTATCATTTTTTTATTTCATTTAAATATTATTTTTTTATTTCATTTAAATATTATTTTTTCATTCATTATTTGTTCTTTTTTTAATGAAAAGTATTACTTCCATAACATTTTTAGTAATACTTTCACAACAAAATTTATGTGAAAAGTTCTTACAGTTTTAATTTGAACCAATCATTGAAATTATTTTTTTATTCACCAATATTAACTAATAACAATTTGTTACTTAATATTTATTATGAAAATATTGTGATAACATTTCTCAATTGTGATTTTTTTTTTCTTTTTTCCTTACATCCATACGTTTTTTTTTTTTTCCTCTTGTTTTCCTCTTGTTTTTTTTTTTTTCCTCCATACACGTATTATTAAAGCTAGCTTTGCCCATAATTTAAAGCTTGCTTCCTGGTGTTTTCTAATGAGAATCAAAGAGAGTTTTTGCTAAAGAGAAGCAAGAGAAAGAGAGAGGGCAAGCAAGGAAGAAAGTGAAATGGAGGAAATAGAGAAAAACATGTTTTTATTCAATAACTAATTATTATAATAGCTAAAAACTTTTGAAGTGTGAACATGAAATGCTAAAGTGTTCTCTACTTGTAGAGAAGCACTGTAGCAATTCTAAAAAAAAATGGAGATAGAGAAGCTGTTAGAGTGGGTTTTTGGGGTGTTTTCTCTCTAAAATTGGCTTTAAAGAAGCCAATGGAAATGCTCTTATTAGTGTTAAAAGTAAGAAATAAGCATAAGACAGATTTTTAGATTTTGTATAACTGTTACAAAGCTGGACCTGGAAGAGGGTATGATTGATGGGCAGCAAGATGAGGCATTTTACATGGGATGGTTGATTAGAATGTTTTGAAAATCGTAATTCAACTATGTGGCTCACTAAACAATTGAGGGGATGCAAAGGCATTAATTTATGCAAATTGAATTGATATTTCTGTCTGTTTACATGTCTCATACACGTCGTGTATACTTACATTCTGTAATTTGAAATAAATATGTTAGTACTATTCAGTCAAGAATTTTATAGGTTATGTTGACGTTTTGTGATTTAATGATATTGACCGACTCTCTCTCTCTCTCGTATTGAAAACTTAGATTCCAACCTATCATTTTTGTTGTGAGAAAGAAAAAACTTTTATTAATATCTATTTACAAAGAGGTTTTATTATTTACTTTAAATTGTTTTAATAAAAAATTAACCTTTGTACTCTTCTTCTCACCTATTGATTTTCAACCAAAATCAATGTGATACGAAAGGGAAAAAAAATCTAATAGGTGGAGGATTGGTTGAATCTCAAACTCGAATGACACTTGGTTCTTTTGTAAGATCAAGATGAATAATCTATATAATAATAATAAAGAATTGTAAATTATACATTACTATTTCTCTGTTGGCTATTTAGAGTGCAGACCTGCGTTGGAAGCCACCTGACTTGGGTGTCTATAAAGTCAACTTTGATGGGGCTTTATTTATGGATCAGAGGTGTGCTGGTTTAGGGGTGGTTGTTAGGGATTCAGCTGGGCTTGTTATTGCTGCTTTAAGCCAGAGAGTGAGGCTGCCAGGATCGGTTGATGTGGTGGAGGCCTTGGCAGCTCGTAGGGCAATGTGTTTTGCTCAGGAACTTAGCCTTCATCATGTGGTGATTGAAGGGGACTCTTTGCGAGTTATTCAAGCCATTAACAACACTAGGCCAGTGCAGACTTTGTATGGACACATTATTGACGAAATTAGACTTTTATCTTCGTCAGCTAATTGTAGTTTTTCGCATTTTAATCGGAATGGCAATAAGTTAGCTCATGCCCTTGCTAGACGAGCAATTTTATCTGCTGATACTGATGTGTGGATAGAAGAACTTCTATAGGACTTGGATGATGTAGTGTAGTTTGCTTTTTCCAGCAATAAAGTTTCCTTTACCTTTTCCTCAAAAAAAAAAAAAAAAAAAAAAACTAATTTGTAAAAGTAAAAAACAAACACCTCTAGAGTCCCAAGGGGATGGGAGTCAACCCGCGAAACAAACGGTCCTATTAACATTGACCAAATGCAACCACAAAAATCCCACGGTAGGCTTGCGAATCAAAACAAATGGCATGTGTCAATGCTCCCTTCACAGCCACACGCATTTCTTTTTTCTTTTCTTTTTTTTTTTTATTTTTATATTAAATAAAAATTTTACCCAAAATTAATATAAGTGTATATGTGTGTGAAATTCTCACTTTAAAAAATTAAATCTTAATCCTTACCCCCTCATCCAACACGAATTTTGTACTTGTGGGGTGACCATAATGCCAAAACCAAGAGTGCGGGATGCTCAGCCATGGGCAGCTTAATACTAAGAATTTTTTTTTATAAAAATAATTGATACTAAAATTCATTCAATAATATACAATACATAAAAAAAAGAAATAAAAATCCTTTGTTATTAGATTCCTCCATTTTATACTCCACTAAGTATGGTATGTTCTTCTTAAAAAATATATATTATAGTATGTGATTAATTTCATAATCTACTAATTATAGTATGAAATTAATTTTATACTCCACTAATTATAGTATGTGATTATTCACTTTATACTTAACCAAGGATGTGATAAGATTGGCTCAATTACGCGATTATAATAACTCTACTTTACGTGTATTTATTATCTGTATTGTTCTTAGCATTTCCAATGATGGAATTCATGGTTTAAATCCTCTCACCTCCAACTATCGATGTAAATATATATATATATATTTATTTTATCAAAAAAAAATTCCTGTGTTATGCTTATGTTTTTTTTTTTTTTTTAATTTTTTATTATAAAAAAAATGTATGACTTTTATTAAAAAGAAAAAGAAAAAAAAGACACATGACAAGATTTCAGCCAGTGAAACCCGAACATTCCTATTAGCTTATGAAAAAAAAAAACTTTTTTTCTCACCAAAAAAACCACTTTATTTATTTTACCCCGTTCTTTATTTTACAATAAACCACATTAAAATAATATTTTTTTTTACACTTAACCCAGATCATGCATGTTTGAGAGTGACAAAAAATGAAAAAAAAATGATTATGTGTGTTTGAGAGAGAGACCGAGTGAGAGAAAAAGAATTAAAAAAAAAGGGGAAAAAGAATGAATAGGTTGTATAGTGTCATATAAAAATTGATGATATTCGTAGTAATGTTTTAAATTTGTTACATGAATGTAGAACGGAATGTAAGGCTCCTTTTGCTAGTTTTTATTTATTTATTTAAATCCTTATGTATTTTGCATTTCATCCGGATTTAAAGGATCAAATGATTTATGTATTTTGAATTTCGCTATTACTTTTCTTTTCTTTTTTTTGAGAATACTAAGTATTTTAACACACACACATACAAGGGGAGAGGAGATAAAGTTTTAAAGAAACTAACAGTGATGTATATCCAAAATAGCCTAACTCTTGAATTTTACTATTACATGGAATTCCCTAGTTGTAGCAAGAAAAAAAAAACCTATTAAAAATTAGTCCACATAATCCTACCAGGGTAATTATATAATATAATGAAATTCAACACTTTAATAACATGCACTCCTTCCTATCACGTAATAGTGAATCTTAATAATTAAATTTAAAATGAAACCCATTATTCATGAAAAATGAAAAATTATGTATTCTTGGATTATATAATTAATTTTTTCTTCGTAGTACCTTTTTTTAATACACCGATAGTTTAGGACAAAGGAATTTGAATCCTAAATATCTCAATTGGAAACATTAAAAAATATCGATTGAGTTACAATGCTTTAGACCTTCTAGATTTATTTTTTTTGAAATAATTACCTAATATATATACTTACATACTACATATAGTTAGAAATTGTTAGAGATTAATTAATTTGTACACGTTTTCTTACCTACTTTTACCTATTTAAAAGAGTAACACTAGGTCAGTCAAAAAAGAAGAAGAAGAGTAATACTAGGGGCACAAATCTATTATATATACTTACATACTACATATAGTTAGAAATTGTTAGAAATTAATTAATATATACACGTTTCCTTACCAACTTTTACCTCTTTAAAAGAATAATACTAGAGATACAAACCTAATATATATACTTACATAGCACGTATAGTTAGAAATTGTTAGAAATTAATTAACATATACATGTTTCCTTACCAACTTTTACCTCTTTAAAAGAGTAATACTAGGGGCATTATTTTTTTCATAACAAAACATATACGCTAAGTTGTTATCGGTTCTTTGCGAACCTATTACTGATATCATTTTTTTTTTTTTTTTTATCTATCATTTATAACAACTTAAGACTTTTTTTTTATGGACAATAAAAGAGAGATGGGAGCGATCATTGTGACTCACCCCTAAGACGAGACTATAGTGGCACCCCGTAAGAGAATGTTGACTCTTATTATTTGAGATTTTTTTTTTTTGTTTTATTGCTGAATAACTCTTATTATTTGAGATTGGACACCTATAATTTGCTCTAGAAATATTGCGTGCGTAGGTTTGTAATTGTTGCCGTGTAAAGCATCCAACCCTATCCTAACTTGGCTTCATTGTGAGCCTCCAGAGACGGACCAGACCCACTTGGTCTTTTTATATCTTATAATAATTTTCTCTCTTAATTTCTCCGAGAAGTTAATATAAAAGAGGTGGCTTCAGCGTTTCTTAAATTTTTGTGTGTGCCGTCTATTAATGACAGTTTTGCATTGTGGGCTTGAGCGAGCTTGGCTTGCATGTGTTGGCACTTGGCATTGTTGAAGAAATCTGGTTCTTCCTTATTGTTGTAGTTCTTGTTTGGGGTGTGTACTTTGTGGGTTCCAGAGATGGCGGCTAAGAAAGCGTGTGAGGCATTGACATTCTCAAAGAGCTTGATCGAAGAGGTGCAGAGATGGGGTTGTATGAAGCAGACTGGTGTGAGCTTGAGGTACATGATGGAGTTTGGTTCAGATCCCAGTGACAAAAATTTGCTAATCTCTGCTCAGTTCCTTCACAAGGAGCTCCCCATTCGAATTGCCAGGAGAGCCCTTGAGCTTCAAACCCTCCCTTATGGCTTGTCTCATAAACCTGCTGTTTTGACGGTAATACCCATTTGTTTTGCATGCTTTTGGAAATTGAATTTCTGGGTGTTTTTCCAATTTTGTGTTTGTGGTAGTACTTTGTGGCTTTGTGTATATGTGATTGTGGTTTATGGAACAGAGTAAAGTTTGTTACTTTATTTTTGGGGGGGTTTATTTTTAGGATTACGAAAAGTTGACTGGTATTTCTTTATTGGATACCGTTCATTTTTATATATATTTTTTAATTACCATGAAATCTGATTCTGCTTGCTGGGTTCAAGACGTTTTGTTTATTAGTATAATAATAGAAATGGAGATCCCTGTTGTCTGTGTTTTGAGTTTTATTAAAAAAAAGAAGAAGAAGCAAATTTTCTGCAGGAGCTCCTCAAATTGTTATATCTGGTGAACATCTTTGAATTGGAAATGTTGAACTCCCTGATTGAACATATTGATCTGTTTTGGTTAGAGTTGAATTATGAATTTTTCTGTCTATTAGTCTATACTAAATTGAAAAGGCATAAGCATTGTTTTGGTTAGCATTATAGAAAGTACCTTTCTTGCTAACACAGTTTTTGCTTTCTTAATGGACAAGTATTTTAAAATTGTGTACTTAATGATGTTCATTGTTGTTAAAAGCGCGTTTAGGCATGCTTAAAGCTCAAAGCTCCAAGGTGCAAGCGTTTTGTTTGGCCGAGTCGCCCACTTTTTTGAATGCACAAAGCACATTAATGAAGTGTGTTTGGGCGTGCTTTTTTGGCGTGTTTTGAAAAACACAAAGCACGCCTAGTTGTGCTTTTACTTAGTTTATTTTTGTTAAAAAATATATGAATCATTAAAATTAATTGCTTGATCTTGAAGGAAATGACATGGACCATTGATCTATTGTACAAACACTATTTTTAAGGCGGTGTATTACACAAACAATTTTTTGTTTTCGCATCAAAAGACGTAAGACACAAACAAGGATATTACTAAGCTTGTGCCTTTGGTCTATCCTTTTGGATATGTTTTAATTGACTCATATACTTTGTTTGATCATAGCTATCACAATTATGTATTTTTATAAAGCACAAGTGAAAAAATGTTTAAACATTCTATAACTAGATTATTATGATATTTTCTATTGATAATTATTTTCAATTACTATAAAAAATTGAAATAACTTTTGTAAAATTTGAACTTGCAAAATTTGAGCAATTGCACTATCCATTTTAGCTAATAGGCAAAATATATTACTATTTTGAGTTAATTAGAATTTTTGTATTATATGTTATGAATCTTTCTATCAGAGTTTATTATTATATATTACATTTGAAAAATGTATGCTTTACTTCAATTGGGAGCGCACTCTAAGAGGGTTCGCTTAAGTGCACTTGACGGGTTTGAGGGTTGTTGCATGTAGGCCAATTGCTCGTCGCTGGGTGGTCCTTAAAAAAAAAAAATAGAAAACATTCTTGTTATAGTGATGCTCCCCCCCCCCCCCCCCTTATGATGTTTTAAATATAGAAAGTGAGAAAATATATGGCTTTGTGTTTGGAAGGGGGAGTTAGTTCAAGTTGATAGTTTATTTGTTGGATGGTATACTCAGGGTTCAATCCCAGGTTTTGAGTGGGTAGTCACTTTTTGTGATGTTTTGATTCTCAGGTTCGAGATTGGTATTTGGATTCTTTCCGTGACCTTAGATCGTTTCCTGAGATCAAGGATACGAATGATGAGAAGGAATTTACTCAAATGATTAAGGCAATTAAGGTGAGACACAACAATGTGGTCCCCATGATGGCTCTGGGGGTTCAACAGTTGAAGAAAGGCATGGAACAAAAAATAGTCTACAAGGATCTTGATGAGATTCATCAGTTTCTAGACCGATTTTACATGTCGAGAATTGGAATTCGCATGCTTATTGGTTAGTTCCAATTTGCTCTTGCCTTGTTATGATACTTGACTACTTTCTTAATTGGTCAATTCTACTAAATCTTCATCCTTATTTTTTCACCACCATTAATTGTACTACCATTGGAGTAGGTACTAAATATGTTCTATATGCTTCAATTTTGGGTAAAACTCAGGGCAACATGTGGAGTTGCACAATCCTAATCCCCCTCCTCATTGTGTGGGTTATATACACACAAAAATGTCCCCACTGGAGGTAGCACAAAATGCCAGTGCGGATGCCCGTGCTATTTGCTTACGCGAGTATGGCAGTGCACCTGATGTTAATATCTATGGGGATCCTCATTTTACTTTCCCGTAAGCCATCTGACTTATTTCAATTTGTTCCTTTCAGGTTTTATTTAATCTTTATGTTTCTATGTTTTTCTTCCCCTTTTTCCTCAGTTTTTTATTTTTATTTTTATTTTTTTATAAATTTTTATATTTTTTTAATTTTTTTTTAATTTATAAATTTTTTGATTTTTTGATTTTTTTATTAAGTATAAATTTCAGTTCTCCATTCCTTGTGATGAGGATATTCCTCATGAAACTTTTCCTTGATTTGACTTATACTTATCCATTAGTTTTGACCTGAGATTTTTAATTATAGCACTTATTTTCTCTGTTGTATATAATGTTCTGTTTGATTTCATAACAGTTATGTTCCAACACACTTGCATCTTATGGTATTTGAGTTGGTTAAGAACTCATTGCGTGCCGTCCAAGAACGTTTTGTGTACTCAGACAAAGTTACGCCACCCATTCGAATAATAGTTGCTGATGGGCTAGAAGATGTTACTATCAAGGTATTAGTTGTTGTAATATACAGATTCAAGAAATATTCAATAAATTGTCTTCGTGAAGAAGCTCTTCATTTCTTTTTTGTCTTTCTTTGTGATAATTTGAGTTGCCACTTTTGATCATTTGTGTTGAACTAGTTTACACTGGTTAACAAGTTTCTCTGACTGACATGATAGGTTTCAGATGAGGGGGGTGGTATACCAAGAAGTGGTCTCCCCAAAATTTTCACATATCTTTATAGCACTGCAAGAAACCCACTGGATGAGGAATGCGATCTTGGTATAGCGAATGCAGTAACAATGGCTGGCTATGGATATGGGCTTCCAATAAGTCGCTTGTATGCTCGGTATTTTGGAGGGGATCTGCAAATTATCTCTATGGAAGGATATGGTGAGTTGAAAGTCCTCCAGATTTGTTGCATTCAAGAATGATTTCATACTCTTAAATGTTTAAACTTGTTGGATTTGCACCTTGGGCTTGACATTCAAAGTCCCACAACTATATGGTATGGTATGATACGTCCAAGATATAGCAGAATTTGAGGTATCAAGCATCTTTCTCTGTTAACTAGCTTCCGGCACTTGAACTGTTAAAGTGTCAGTAGCTAGTTAACAGGGAAAAGTGCTTGATACCTCAAATGAGTTGAACAATATTTTGGGTGCATCTTACTTTGTATCAAGCATTCCATTTCAAATCCAATAAGTTTGGCACACTTCATTATTTCTGTGTATTTGTGTTTCATCTGGGCAGTAATTACATGTCATCTTGTTTTAAAGTCCCAATTTCTACGCCTCTGATAATGCCCCATTAGTCCATTATTTCAGAGAAGATCGAAGAACAGGTTATAGAAAGTTTCATTATTTATAATTCATCATAACACTGAATGTTGCCAGAGGATTAGCTATCGCATCTTTGCTGTGTAAAAAACATGTAACCAATTTTTGATATTATAAACTGACTTTGAAAGCCCTTTACCCTTTATGTAATTGAAAGTATACCTTATAGATTCACTGGAAATAGAAGACCTTGTTGTCTAATGTGGCAAAGGTATCCCTATTTTAGGGTTATTTCACTCGGTCCATCTCTTAAGGATTTTATGGTGAACAGAACAATAGGTGCCAGAATAACTCATATGTGGGGAGTAAAATTATAACAGATAAACAATTCAAAGAGGCATTCATGGTATATTTGTGTGTTCTCTCGTGGTTTCTTATTTAGCATTCTATTATAATACACAATACCAGGGTGATATCAGCTTAGACTTAAATAAAATTGAAGTCTGTAATATCTTCCTCTTTGTAAGCTGTTGATTCACATGCATGGGCAACTGA